>NC_056744.1:50512047-50513297 GCF_019279795.1 Protopterus annectens | reverse complement strand
TCCCGTTGTCCACCTTTCAGATTGCACGACGGGAGACTGTAGGAGTGACACCTTTCCCTCTTTGCATGGGACAGTCCCTCATTAGGCATATCTCATGTGACAATACCAGACCTCTCCACCAATCGGGGACACATTTCTACAGAATCAGGAACAGGTCAAGAAAACATCAGGGACACTTTTACAAAAGTAGTGCTATCAACTTGAAACATTGACAGAATCAGAGCATATGACTCAATACACATATTCTGAAGTAAAAGTAGTTTATAACTCTTACTTATTGTCATTAATCAGTAAGTGTGATTCACCACCTTTCCTTCAACAGTCACTAATTTCAGGAGGGATTAAGAGGGACAGAGTTAAACTTTCAGTCAAACTCAGGGACGTACCTGAAATGCAGGGACAGTTGAGAGGTATGGACAATACTCTAGCCATTGCAACTGTCCTGATTAGGGGACATTCTCATGTTGTACATGTCTGTACTGGTTGCTTGTTACAGGTCTTGTATACCTGACACGTCGATATGTCATATGTAGTAGCATATGCAACTTTACTGCTGCTAGACTATGCTTTGATTTGTGCTGATATGTATATTTCTGTACTATGCATGGCTGTAGGTATGTTCTGCCCTGGTACGTCTGACATTTCTACTGAGCAGGTTCCAGTTTGGCCATTCAGAATGGTGGCGGCCCTATAGACCCTATATGTAGAGCTATCACTACCCACAGCCAGTAGTAAACGGACGACTTCCACGGTTTGCATACGTTAAGGTTATTCATGTAGCATTATAATTGATAATACTGTTTCCTATTACATGTAGCTGTTTCTGATACAACAAATTAATGTCTGACACCACTACACACACTATATAGCCTCCATTCCCGAACTCACAGGCCATGTGCCATAATTGTCATTTTGCAGCACACAACTGCCCAGACGGGTGTATCCCTCACAGGCGTTCGGGTGTTGAACCACTTCTATTATGCTATCATCTACCTAAGGTGGTCAGCAAATTATGCACTTTCCGTCAGTAGCAGAACTCACATACCAATGGGTGTGAATGAACACTGTATCAGGAACAATGCATAACACCCTGTGGGACACACTTAGATGATTGGTTCTATTAACCAGATACATTTATAGTCACAGAGCATATGTATTCATTCACGTTTGTCGAGGTGCATGCTGTTTCTGACTCATACATGTTGTCATCTGTCATTACCTGTGTTCCGCCACCTGTTCACCTAATATCA
>NC_056744.1:50237047-50507047 GCF_019279795.1 Protopterus annectens | reverse complement strand
GTTTGTGGGATCGTGTTCTACAGTATGGCCTGTCTGGTTGTATTGCAGATGTGTATACATGTTTTTTGTGTTTCTTTCTGCTTCACCCGCTGCTCCCTCATACACCTCCGGTTCACCTATTCTGCATATGACACATTGTCGCCTTGGAGGATTATACCATTACCCACCCCCCCACACACATATTCCTGACACTCCATCCATCACTGCTTTGGATGATGGCCCATGACACGGTCAAGGTAACACATTGCATACCCTACATATGTCAGGTACCTGTATGGCTGTGTGGACTACCCTGCCATGTTTGACTTTCCACATGCTATACCTCACGCACATAGGTACATGCCCATACTTAACTTTCATGACATGGTTGGTATACCCGGGTAATACCCGTTCAACTGTGACCCATCCTGACAAGTTTGGCTTGGACCACTGATGTGCAGTTTTGGCCGACTGTTCTAATCATTGGTAGGATGCCATCTTTTCCTATGTCCAGGATGGGATATATTCCAGACACATATCCGAATGTACTAGACAACACGTACCCACAGTCAACGCTATGGATAATACTGTTCCTTTCAGCCTACATGTTGCCTTATTGTTGTAGCAGTTTATATGCTCCTTCTGTTTTGTTTACATGCTTATTCTATTTCCTGTCACATTAGGTATGTGAAATATGGACATACCTATTGTATGTGACTATTACATGCGTTGTGGGATATAATTCGGTCATACGGTCGCTAGACATTTACATTTATTGGGTTTTTTTGTTATGGACACATCTGCCCAGCTGTGTACCCTCCCTCACAATATGGGTCAGCTGTTGACCCTGACCATTGGGCTGGACGTACCTATTGGCGGCGCACTAACATATGATGCATTTCCCTTCCACTTGGTATAACTATCTGCACTATGTTGGACTACGGGCACACAGTTTTCAATGTCATTTGTTCACGGGATAGGGACCCGTTATTCCCTACCGTGCATTTGTGTTTGCTTCTTCATTTTGTGTTCACCGGAACTGTCTTGCATGCTTTGCATGCATTTCAGTATCCACGGACACTGACAGATGTGATTACCATTGCTTGCAAATTGTTATATGCAAGCATTTTAGGTTGCACATTGTCAGCTGACATTTCCAGGCCTGCGTGCGGCACTTCGACATGCCCTATGCACTCACGCTCCTTTCCTATGCACATGGCTATGGCAGCAGCGCACCTTCCTTAATATGCATTTGGCGCTACTGTGCCATCTTCACGCCGCATGGTCGGTGCAAGCCTAATGTCGGCCTTGCGCCGAGCTTCATGAATCCCAGGCATACTCTTTCAGCTGTCTTTTTATATGGCATATTCCCCTTTACTGGCAACATACTTATAACCAGTCTGCATAGGAAATCCTAGCACTCTACTAGCTTGATACCCCGCATTTCCCTTACTTTAATGGCTTTTATAATTTCTGTTGGTAAAGTTTCCCATGGATTTACACAATAACATTGTTTCGTCACATTATTAAGACATACAAACTAATATTATTATAGATCTCTATGTTAGTATTTTTTTCTTGATAATTTTTAATGTCTTTATTTACTTATTATTAACTTACTTATTATTAACAGACAAATGACAAGTGGAGTACCTCAGGGTTCAGTCCTGGGACCGCTCTTGTTTGACATCTACTTCTCTGAAGTACAGGCCGACACTAAGGGACTCTGGCTAACAAAGTTTGCAGATGACTGCAAACTGGGAGCCATTATTGAATCCCCAAATGATGTGGATATTCTACAAAAGGGCTTTACAGAAATAGATGCTTCAAGATTAATGCCAAGAAATGTATAGTTATCCCCTATGGGAAAAATCATGTACCCATGAATTACCACATAGGTGGCAGTACACTAAACACCGAAAGTGTGATGAGAAACTTAGGGACACAGGTGGACAGTGGTCTCAGCTTCGATATCCACATCGCCACAACAGTCAGGATATTCTTTTATGTGGCACACCTCATCACTAAAGGCTTTTCGTACAGAAAAAAGGAGGTAATTGTCCCACTGTACTCATCCCTCATTAAACCCATTATAGAGTACAACGCCCCATTTGGTATGTACCTCACAAGACATCTGTAACAGCTGGAAAGGCCACATAAATACCTCACTAAAAGAATCACAGACCTAAAGCAGATGCCCTATGCTGACCATCTAAAAAAATCTCCAGTTATACTCTGTGGTATATTGTCTACTCAGAGGCGATCTCTGCTTAACATACAAGGCCATGTCAAACCCTGAGCTGTTGGACATGTTTCACTTAAAGAAATCCCAATCCTCAGAGCCACACACTCCAGGGATCTAAATCTTGTCATCAAATGAACAAAACATGCTGGAGGGATAGGTTCCTGACCCAGAGACTCCCCATACTCTGGAATAGACTGTCCATTCATGTCAAGCAGAGCTTCTCATTGGCCCTCTTCAAAAGGAACCTTGACAATTGGATAGCAGATAGGAAATTCACCCCGGGGATCACATCAGTTGCCCTGCTAGACAGGGGTCCAGGGAAGTAAATATTGTGTGAAGAAATATCCAGGGAATTGTTATGGCTAGGCTTGTATAGGCCCTAGAGTCAATAGCCTAGTACCAACCTATGAACAATTGAAGGACAGTGACAACTTACCAAAGGAGAAGGGGGAACAGAGAAAGTTAGACAGATGAATGAGGAATAGCAACAGTATGATTTGTGGGACATGGAGCATCTGTATGGTGTGCTACCGTTAGTTTTAAATCATTATTTAGCTTCCATACTGTACTGCAGTGGTGGTGCTGCGGTAGCGTTGTCGCCTCACAGTTAGATGTTGCCCGTTCGATTCTCAGTTAGAGCGCCTTCGTTGAAGGTTGTGCGTTCCTTCGTTGAAGGTTGTGCGTTAGGCCCGGCAAGCCAGCACGTAAAACTCTACTGCCAATCATTAGCGGACCAGAGTTCCGCTGTGGCGACCCCTAACCGGGAAAAGCCAAAAGATACAACAACATTTAGCTTCCATACTGTGAAAAAAATAAAGTTCTTGCTATAGGGAGAAATAAGGGGTAGGAGAGTGGAAACAACATGAAGACATAAGCAGGATATGTTTGGCTTACTAAGTCTCCTTCTTGGGGCTGCAATGTATGTGCAAATGATAGCAGGAATTTAATAAAGCCTACATGGTCTTTTTTTACCATGTAGGCATTCTGCCACGCTGCTTACAAGAAAGTAAGCAAGAGTAAACATTACTAGGTGGCGCACATGAACGTGCCAACACAGGAAGTTCTATGGAATGCAAATCACCTCATAAGCAGGTGAATCTCATGCAAATGAGGCAGGTAGAGCAATCTAGCAAGCAGATATGCAGCTATGCAGACCCCATATCAGTGTCCATAGTGTACACTGACAAATACCGTGTACAGGACTGTAGATAGAAAAAAGGGGTTGCAAAAATATAGATAGATGGACATAAATGGCATACCACATACAGATATGAGTGAAACTATCCTCCTTGTGTCTGAAATATTAAAGGAAATAAGTTAAATTATTTTTTTTTAAATAATCTGGACATATTTGTGCAGTGCACCTCATTGCACAAACATGCTTTATAAAAAAATTAAAAAAAAATAATTAGAAAAAACAAAAGTAATATTATGTGATTGAAATGTATTACAGGACCCTGCATGGAGAATCTGCAATGGTGCACTGGTGCTGTCGCTAATGTGGTAGGGCTTTGAAGTATGCAGTTTCCAGGCTGTGAGCACAGAGCCCTATGCAAATGAGGTGGAGTTACTGAATAGCATAAAGAGGTAATCATGTCTGCATATCCCCTCTGTGTAGGCAGACAACTATGTTGGTATTTACAGAGAAGATAGCTAACATCAGGGGAGGGTGTGTCCAATGACATCTAAGCTTATTTCCGCTTAGCTGCCCTGTTTGGGCAGTGCACCGCTGTGCTGAGCATGCCCTTTCTGTGGTGTGTGTGCACTAACTTCTAAGCTTTGTTTAGCTAAGGGTAATGTATTTCTGCATGTTTGCACAGCGCACCACCATGCTGAATGTGGAAGTCTAAGAGGGGTGTGCACACTAACTGCTAAGCTTTGTTTACCTATGGGGCATATGTATGAGTGTTGTGTCATAGTGCTGAGTGCATCTAAAAGCCAATGATATATGAATTACTTTTGACCCCTGTTTACTTAAACTAGGGCCATTAAATAATGTTAATAATATAGTAGACAGGTGCAATGCATCATAGGTAGCCAATCACAGAGTCAGCACCTACAGCAGAGCACTATAAAGTATGTGTATACCCTACAATTTGATTCTTCCCCAATATTCTGCACCACTGGAGTACAGACTTGGGAAATTTAACTGAAAGAATGCTAGGGACTGCTGCACGTCTGCTACATCTGTATGTGTTAGACACTTAAGTCATTGCTGCTGCTGCCACTGACAATAGGCCTAGGCTGAGAAGGAGAAGAGTGTTCAGCCCCAGGGTAAACTTCCAGGAGCTACATGAACTGGAGATTGTAGAGCGCTACAGGGTGGGCAGGGACATGCTACAAGAACTCACTGAGCTCTGCCACCCTCAACTCAGACCCAGAGCCAACAAAGGGAAACCCAGCACAGTCAAAATAAAGGTATGTGTAGCCCTTAGGATACTAGATACAGCTACCTTCCAAAGACCAACTGGGGACATGATGGGGGTCTCATGGGCATCAGCATCAAGGGTACTCCACCAGTTCCTAGATGGCATGCTCCCACATGCCAGTGAGCACATTTCTTTTCCCCACACTCCTGAGACGAGGGCTAGCAATATTCAACACACTTCTACCATGTAGAACACTTCCCTGAGGTACTGGGTGCCCTAGATTACACTCATGTATGCATCAAGTCACCACCCAGTGAAGGGGGTAGAATCTATGTCAACCACAAGAGGTAACACTCCATCAAATGCCAGGTCATGTGCAATTCCCAGGGGATTATCCTGAATGTGTGTGCTGGCAGCCCTGGCATTTATCATGACTCCTATATCTGGCATGCATCACAGCTGTACCAGATGTTTGCTAGAGGGACATCCCACATGGCCATTTACTGGGGGATGCTGACTATGCACTGTAACTGTAGATGATGACACCCATCAGAAATGCACACACACACACCCACAGAAGAATGCCATAATGAGGCACACACACAAACTAGGAACATCATAGATCATGTGTTTGGGCTTCTGAAGTCATGGTTCCAGTGCCTAGATATATCTGGTGGAGCCTTGCAGTACACTCCACCCACATGTGCACAGATATTGACAGTATGTGCCATGCTACACAATATGATCCTGTGGAAACAGCTGCAGCAGGATCAGCAAAAGGAAGATATACACAACCTCCCAGCAGTGCCTAGGTCGCCACAGCCACACTCACAGGAGAACTCAGAGGAGGAACCCCCTGATGATGCCCCTATAGGCAGATGTAAGCATGCCCAGTATGCTTTGGCTTTGGCTAAAAGAAAATGCATAGCACATTCACTGACAAGCTAGAGTCCTATGTACTGACACCTTACTCCTACTCACATACTTATAGTAAAAACTGTTGATGCCAGGCAACCCGCACAACCTGTATCTATCCATGTATTGGCTCGAACTGATTGCATCACACAGAGTCAGCTCTGAAATACAGTTCTGTCAAATGCTGCTTTTGCAAGGTAAGTCTCTAACCTATACACTACCGGTTAGGATTAACATAATACAGTATCGTATGAATGGATCTGCTGCATTTATGCAAGGAAATATAGTGGGCTATTTGAACAGCTGTAACATTCACATGGGACTACAAATATCCAGTCCAATAGTATGTGTCCCCTAATAATCAGTAGTCCCCATGGTTGGAATATTCACTACATCAGTCAAGGGAGATGTTAAACAGTGGGGTCACTTGATATTTGGACTACTGTTTATCCCAGCAGATTATGTGCTGTTGTTTTCCCACCCCCAGCACAGCTGTGTTTCCATATAACTGCTTTCACAGTAACTCAGCAATGGTATATCAGCACACTAGGCAATATCAGGGCTGTAACACAGTACTCTAGCACACAATGTATGTCCCATGAAAAGCAGAAATAGCAATGTTCATATCTATGCTGTTGAAAGTGTGACAAATAACTACTCTCTGTCTGGAAGCCTGTGTGGCCCAGTCGATTATGAAAGTTAGCATGGGTGATGATGTTGATGGTTCTATTCACGTCTTTTGCACGTGAGGTATTATTATGTCAGTTTTCACATACTGTCATTCTGTGTGTGGTGTACCATTATAAACCTCAATCACATATTAAGTTCAGCAGACAGCTGGGGAATCCCATGGATATTTTGAGTAAAGTGCAGTATTACAGAAACAGGGATGGATGTCAAAGTCTGTAACATACCTCTGAACCTCTTTGTGCAACACATCTGGACAAAGACCGACAAAATGGGGGGACAAAGGCCCACAAATAGGGGCAAATTTTAGATACTGCTCTCATAAACTTAAAAAAGTTGATAGAATAACAGGGTTTATTTCAACAGACATCACTCTGAAGAATTTCAAGTCAGAAACTCAAATGTATGTCATCATTTAGTGACTTCAGTCCTCAGGTCATCAAAGTGACTTGCCAGAAAACCACAAATGTTATGAGGAACAGACCAAAATTATGATCCAAAACTCTGGACACTCTGCAAACCTCTGGACAGTTGACAGGTATGATCTGTAACACACAAAATCCTGGACTGGAGCACAGGTAGGTGTGGCCTGGAGTCACTTTATAAGTACTGACAATCACATTAGGCATGCCCAAACACAGTTAAAATGAGTGCAATTCGGTTGCCCCGTCAGAATGACCTGTTATGTATAGATATGTCTATACATGCAGACATATAAATATACATATACATATCCATCTGTCACTATCTCTGTCTCACATACATAGTATATCAATCACTATGTAGTGTCAAATTGATATATACCGATATATATATATATATATATATATATATATATATATATATATATAACTATCTATAGCTATCTATATATATATATATATATATATATATATATATATATATATATCACAATGATACATAGATTCTCCCCATATATCTACATGACACATATACATATCATACACACACAGCTATATTTATATATACATCCCTGTTAATTACATAAATATGTGTGTGGATGTCTGTATTATCCTACTTACCCTAATAATGGTAAGTAGATCTGCACTATCATACATCCATACTGTTGCTCAAAGGAACCAAACTAAGGGTGCAACAGTACATAATCCACTTACCTACAGACTTCTCAGCCTGCTGGATGTCACCATGTAGAGAGACGCAAGTGAGCAGGTGGTGTAATGTATAATGTTGTCAACACACACATGGACAGGGCACATTGTTCTTGCCCACAGGTTTGCCAATCTAACTGCATGCAGCCACACATGGCCATACTGGTAACTGTACACACATAACTAGGATAATAATAGTTATCCCTCTACTTGGATACTAGATGCAGAAAACAGTATGAAGTTATAGCACTCTACAGACCACAGATACTATTGAACACAAGCCTAGTTTGTGTAGCACACAAGTACTGTGCCTGCAATCACAGATACAACAGACTCAACCTGTGGCCTGTGCAGTAAGTACTATGATCTGTAGTGCTCAAGACTTGACAGTCAGGGGCTCTATTCTCACTAAAGGCTAGTGTGTGTGTGTGTGTGTGTGTGTGTGTGTGTGTGTGTGTGTGTGTGTGTGTGTGTGTGTATCCCCCTGCTGGACAACTTACATGCCCTCATGGGCTATCCCCCTCTGCAATGGCTATGCCCTTTTTGGCCCGGTAACTTGCTGCTGACCTCCAAACTGCCCTCTTCTACAAGACCTGATGATGTCATCCACCTTAAGACTACCAGCTGACAGTGCAATATCAGACTTAAGCCATGGTGCATGTGATAAAGACTGTGATCTGTAGTGTGTAACACTAGATAGGTAGGGGTTCCAATCTCACTCTAGGTTACTTGGTGCATGTGTATATCCAGGTGGCATAAATGTGATTACCTTGATAACTTAATAATAGATACGGTTTTGCAGTATTTTATTTGTAGCATGTGATGTGGCTGACCACAAGGCCTGCTGATGTTATCACGCATAATGTCCTGAACGGATAGTACTAGCAGACATGAGGTGAATTGCGGGCATCACGTACTGTGATCTATAGTGTATACCACTAAAGTGCCTTTTTTAGGCAAGGTACAAATGACAAATTCACCACCGTAACAGGTACAAACAAGCAAAATCTGAGGGTGATGCTACTCAATGCTAGAGGTCTAAACCTCAAAATGCACTCACACGAGGCACTCCTTAAAATGGAGAACATCAACATTTGTGCAGTGACAGAGACCTGGTTCAAGGCTCCAGAGAGCAGCCCTGCATTACCAGGCTATAATTCATACCACACCTTTTGGCCACCTAATCTGGACTGAAACACTAAAGGTGGAGGCGTGTCCATATTCATTAAGGCTATCCACACATCCAGGCTAGTTGCTCAGCATAATGCATCCATGGTTATCCAAGTGCAGCTAACTCTGGGCAAGACCGCAATACAAATTGTAGCTTGCATAATGCCCCGGGATACCCACTCCTCATTTCTTGATACACTGGAAAATATTAGGGTACAACCCAACACCCTAATTATGGGTGATTTCAACTACTCCACCATTCACTGGGAAAACTACTCATGTACCAACTCTTTTGCTCAATGTTTTCTGCAATTCATAAATTCCAATGGCTAGGATCAACTTATCCACACCCCCACCAGGGGCAGCAATATCCTAGACCTGGTCATTAGCATCATGGGTGACCAGTGGTCCACACCAGAGGTCAATTCCTCGTTGGTCAGATCCGACCACAAGCTAATCACCCTAGACATTCACATCCCGCCCCCACCCCCCATTAGGAAAACCACTGTAAAAAATTTCTCCAAAGCCAACTTCACACTTCTTAAGACAGAAGTGGCAAACTTCACGACACCCATCCAGATGGACAATAGAGGTATGACTGCTGAATCCTACACAAATGCATTTTATAAGCACTTACACAAGTGCATGGATCATTCTATCCCTATCAGAACCAAGATGCCATCCTCCAAAAAAGGAAGCTAATCTGGTGGTCCCCTGCTATAAACAAACTCTACAACAGAAGAAAGAAACTGCTGCATAAAAGAGTAAAATCCCATGATTGGAGGAACTCCCTGCTCAGCCTCAGTAAGAAGCTGAGATCCCTCATAAAATCCTCCAAAGCTAGTTGTGAAAACAAAATCACCACTGTTTCTAAATACAACCACAAAGCATTATATAGCTATGTCAAGAATCTCAATGGCAATACTCAGATCTGCTCTGAGTTACAAAATATACAGAACCAACTACTATTGCCATCTTGGCAGATAGGTTCAGTGCTAACTTTATCCCCCTCCCACCCCATAAAGGGCCCATCTCTATACCAGAAGAATGCAAAGTTCCTGTAATCACGGCTGCACAGGTAAAAACTGCACTCTCCAAAGCCAAGAACACAGCATCCATGGGACCCGACAACATATCAGGCTGCATTCTACACTAACTAAAGAACAGACTGGCACCCCACATAAGTACCATGTTCAATCATAGCCTCACCTCAGGCTTTGTGCCCACTGAATCATGCACAGCGACGGTTATCTCCTTCCACAAAGGGGGATCCACCACGGACCCTGGGAACTACCGCCCCATTAGCCTGACGAGCTTGTTCTGCAAGGCCATGCATCATGGAACTTATAAACAAAGACATTGGTAATCTCCAAACTCTGGACCCCACCCAGTTTGGGTTTGTAAAAGGCAAATCATGTCTCCTAAACCTGACAGATTTCTTTGAAGCAGTCACCAAAGCTGTAGATGAAGGTAAGGTGGTTCACACAGCCTATCTAGATCTCGCCAAGGCTTTTGACACCATTCCCCACTCTGGAATTATAGATAAACTCACTAAACTAGGTATAAATCCCTATGTCACAAGATGGGTTGCCAACTGGCTCACTGACAGAACCCACACTGTGAAAGTAGCAGACTAAAAATCCGACTTCAGACCAGTGACAAGTGGATTATCACAGGGTTCAGTCCTGGGTCCTCTCCTGTTTGGTATCTACTTCTCTGAAGTACAGGCTGACACAGAAGGTATTTGGCTAATGAAGTTCTCAGATGACTGCAAACTAGGAGCCATAATCAAAACTCTTAACGATGTGGACATCCTACAAAAGGGCCTCACTGAGACAGATGCCTGGTGTCAAAGCCATGGCCTCAAGCTCACTACCAAAAAGTGCATTGCCATCCCTTTTGGTAAAAACTCTGTACCCATGAACTACCACATAGGCAGTAGTCTTCTTAAAACCAAAAGTGTGATAAGAGACCTTGGACACAGGTGGACAGTAGTCTCTCCTTTAATAATCACATCGCCACAGTAGTCAGGAAATCCTTCAATGTGGCACACATCATCACAAAAGTTTTCTCATCCAGGAAAAAAGAGGTAATTGCTCCCCTCTACTCATCACTCATTAGACCCATTATAGAGAACAGTGCCCCTTTTGGTATGTACCTTGCAAGACATCTACAACAACTGGAAAGGCCGCAGAAATACCTCACAAAGAGGATTACCAGCCTCAAACAGATGCCCTGTGCAGACCATCTCAAAAAACTCCAGCTTTACTCCATCGCATATAGCCTACTCAGAGGCAATCTCTACCTAACATACAAAGCTATGTCAAACCCAGAGCTGTTGGACATGCTCCACTTAAAGAAATCCCAATCCCTCTGAACTACATGCTCTAGGGACCTAAACCTTGTCCCCATACCCCATACATCTCTGCCAGTTGCACTAGAGACAGCCTTGGCTAAGCTATTCCAACCCTCAGCCTTATACCGAGACCCACTGTAATCCCACTGCAGCAGCTTACATCTCTATCACTTCATGAGGAGTGCCACAAATATCCAAGACTCCTAAACACCCTATCTTTGTGCTCTAAATTTATCATCATTCTCACCCTCACCAGCCATGTCTGCAAAAGTCAGACTAACAAGATATATCTGAATTGGTGCCCAGTTTGGATCTCACATGTAAACGGCTGTGCACATACATGCACAGCCTTGTCAACTGCATTTGCACAATTGAAAACAGATTGATTCATTGGCAGACACATCAACACTGCTTACATCACATAGAATTAAAGGTATGAAATGCAAACCTGGCATTGAGTTTTCCCATGTGTGATGCTCAACCTATTGACACAGGTTTGAGTATTCAACAATGGAATATTTAATGGAAGGAGAAAGATGATGGATTGTGTCATATTGTGATGTTGCGGCTTACATAATGTTAAAATATTGTTGTACCAGCTGCAAATTGAACCCATGGGATAAACTATGCAAGAATTGAAACTTTGCTTATTAGCTGACATTCCTACCCTTTAAAGATAGAAATTAGAGATAAACTAATTTCAGAATGAATGGAGATAGACTTCAGAAGGGCCTGTATGTGTGTTATTTTAGTTAGTCCTGGAAATGCATGCCTGTGTAAAAGTCAGCATTTGTTTGTAAATATATTTCAGATGGATACAGTTGGTTAAGCTGAGTAATACAGAGTGGGCATGCTACATACATACGTCAGAAAACATAACTGTCCTAAACACATCGGATATGTGACGAGTCATGTATTGTGTCCATCACACATATGCAAGTGAATTTGAAAATATCATCTTTGTCTTGTTTAAGAAACTGGACACAGAAATTACTTTGTGGTTATATGTGAAGCATTAATGATTTATGCTGAATAGAAATGTGTACTTATGCAAGCATTACTGAGACAGTGCTTGCAATAAATATGTTTCACATTATCATTTTATTTTAGTTTGTCAGAACTATTCACAAAAATTCTTTAGGATAACAATTTAAACGAACATGAAATGAATCACAGTGTCATATCTATCAACCTTACTGCAAGAAATATGGACAAGCCTAAAATAATGGGGGGACAAAGACCCCAAAATAGAGACATATTTTAAATATTGCTCTTATAAAAAAGTTGCAAGAATAACAGTATTGAGAGGTATGCACAGTGTATTTCTAGAAATAAGCAGAGCTACTACTGCATTGCACTGACATATTTAGCCTTCTGACATCTCCTTGTCACATCAGTACTATCATGCATGTCTCACAATATCAAGACTTTAATGGCATGGGAATGGAGAATGGGTACAGGGAATAGCAGAAACACTTTCATTGTTCACACTGCACAGACAATTAATACTGTCATAATTTCAAATGACATATCTGTCTGTCACTTTTAGACAATTACTTGAGTTTCCCCACATAAAAAAGGGGTGGATAGGACAGCTTTGAAAATGTGGTTGGCAGACAGAGGGTAAAACAAACGGGAAAGAAGACAGGAATTTTTAGGAGGGTGGTGGGAAAGCACCATAGCTATCCACTTCTTCACAACATAAATGTACTACTGTACACACAATTTCATGACTTCAAGTCCAATTCAGATCTTGCAACAAGTTGTACACAAAAATGCACAGCCTTAACAACTGCATTTGCACAATTGAAAGCATATGGACTCCTTGGCAGACACATTGGCACTACTTATATGAAATAGTACTAAAGGTGTGAAACATGGCAGTGAGATTTGCCATGTCTGATGCTCATCTTATTGACACATTTCTTAGTGTTCAACATTGAAATGCATAATGGCTTGGCTTGTGATCCTTGGTATTTGGAAGAATAAATAGGATGAAATATGACATATTTTGATGTTGGGACTTACACACTGTTTAAATTGTGTTGTACCAGTTGGAAATTGAACACATGGGGTAAAAAATGTAAACACTGAAGCCTAGCTTATTAGTTCTCATTATCACAGGATAACTATCTTTTAAGTACGGTAATTAGAGATGCAATAATTTCATAATGAATGGAGACATACTTTAGAGACGTCTGCTTGTATGTGACTGCATTCCTATGCAAAATGTAGTGCTTCTGTTTGTAAATGAATTTCAGATGGTTTGAGTTGAATGACCTGAGTAATACAGGTTGTGGTATGTTACATACGTACTTCACACAACACTGTCATGAACACACAGGATATGTGATGAGTCATGATGACGATAATGAAATGATTGTGTCCATCATACATATGCAAGTGCATTTAAATTGAACATCATCGTCATGTTTAAGAATCTGTACCCACATTAACTTAAAGTTATATGTGAAACAATGATCTATGATAAACAGAAAAGTTTAGTTATACAAGCATTACTAATATATTGCTTGTAATAAATGTTTATTATTTAATTTCTCTTTAGTTTTACATTCCTAATCTTAATTTTGGGAGAAATGGGAGTCTGACATATTTTGTAGAAGTACCTTTAAGCTGGATTCAAACCATTAATCACCTCTGTTCTTTAAGTCACTGCACTTACCTTGGGTTTTACAAAACACAGTGATAAAAATAAATGTGTGTAAATATGTATTCATACCGTTGTACTTAAAAATAATAATTAACTGTATTCAAACTATGAATCACCTGTCTTATTTCTTGCAATTCATTTTAATTACACATTGTGTCGCAGGGATAGTTATCTGAGATGTGGAATTTAATCACTAAATACAATCCAGATGCCTGATATCTGCACACCATTGCCTGGCATGTTTATACTAAAGAAGGCAAGCTAAACTCATTTTTTTCACTTTTTCATTAGCCACTGGGGATGCACAAGCCATTGCATTTCTTTGTGCCGGTCCCAAGCCTGGATAAATGGGGAGGGTTGCATCAGGAAGGGCATCCGGCATAAAACCTCTGCCAAATGACTTATGCGGAGAACGTTTCATATTTCCATACCGGATCAGTCAAGGGCCAGGTTAACAATGACCGCCACCAGTTCTGTTAGCCAACAGGGTGCTGGCAGAAATTGGGCCTATTGTTGGCCGAAGGAGAAGAGAAGGGGGAAGGCATGCCCAAAGGCAGGAAGAGAGGTGGAAGGTTAGGAGTATAGTAGTGAGTGTAGGAACTTTGAATGTTGGCAGTATGACTGGTATAGGGAGAGAGCTAGCTGATATGATGAAGAGAAGGAAGGTTGATATATTATGCGTGCAAGAGACCAGATGGAAGGGAAGTAAGGCCAGGTGTATAGGAGGTGGGTTCAAATTGTTCTATCATGGTGTGGATGACAGGAGAAATGGGGTAGGGATTATCCTAAAGGAACAGTATGCCAAGAATGTTTTGGAGGTGAAGAGAGTGTCTGATAGAGTGATGTTTATGAAGCTTGAAATTGATGTAATGATGAATGCTGTTAGTGCATATGGTCCACAAGTTGGGTGTGCAATGGATGAGAAAGAAAAATTTTGGAGTAAGTTGGATGAAGTGGTGGTGAGTGTACCCAAGTGTGAGACAGTGGTGATTGGAGCAGATTCCAATGGGCATGTTGGTGAAGGGAACAGAGGGGAATGAGGAAGTGATGGGTAGGTATGGTGTTAAGCAAAGGAATGCAGAAGGTCAGATGATTGTGGATTTTGTGAAAAAGATGGACATGGCTGTGGTGAATACGTATCTGAAGAAGAGGGAGGAGCATGGGGTGACATACAAGAGTGGAAGAAGATGCACACAGGTGGATTATATCCTATGTAGGAGGGCCAGTCTGAAGGAGACTGGAGACTGTAAAGTGGTGACAGGGGAAAGTGTAGTTAAGCAGCATAGAATGGTGGTCTGTAGGATGATGCTGGTGATCAAGAAGAGGAGGAGGAGTGTGAAAGCAGTGCCAAGGACTAAATGGTGGAAGCTAAAAAAGGGTAATTGTGAGGTGGAGTTCAGGGAAGAGTTAAGACAGGCACTGGGAGGCAGTGAAGAGTTACTGAATAGCTGGGTAACTACAGCAGAGCTAGTAAGGGAGACTGCTAGAAAGGTGCTTGGTGTGACATCTGGACAGAGGGAAGAGGACAAGGAGACCTGGTGGTGGAATGAGGAAGTACAGGAGAGTATACAGAGGAAGAGGCTGGCGAAGAAGAAGTGGGATTGTCAAAGAGATGAGGATAGTAGACATGAGTATAAGGAGATGAAGTGCATGGCAAAGAGAGAGGTGGCGAAGGTTAAGGATAAGGCATATGGAGAGTTGTACGAGAGATTTGTCACTAAAGAGGGAGAAAAGGACCTGTACCAATTGGCTAGTCAGAGGGACAGAACTAGGAAAGATGTGCAGCAGGTAAGGGTGATAAAGGATAGTGAGGGAAACGTACTTACAAGTGAGGAGAGTGTGTTGAATAGTTGGAAAGAGTACTTTGAAGGGCTGATGAATGAAGAGAATGAGAGAGAGAAAAGTATGGATGATGTGGGGATAGTGAATCAGGAAGTGAAACAGATTAGCAAGGAGGAAGTAAGGACAGCTATGAAGATGATGAAGAATGGAAAGGCTGTTGGCCCAAATGACATACCAGTGGAAGCATGGAGGTACTTAGGAGAAATGGCAGTGGAATTTTTAACCAGATTGTTTAATGAAATTTTGGAAAGTCAGAGAATGGAAAAAAGTGTTGTGGTACCTATCTTTAAGAATAAGGGTAATGTGCAGAGCTGCAGTAACTACAGAGGGATAAAATTGATCAGTCACAGCTTGAAGTTATGGGAAAGAGTAGTGGAAGCTAGGTTAAGAAGGGAGGTGATGATTAGTGATCAGCAGTATGGTTTCATGCCAGGAAAGAGCACTACAGATGCAATGTTTACTCTGAGAGTGCTGGAGAAATACAGAGAAGGTCAGAATGAGTTGCATTGTGTCTTTGTGGACTTAGAGAAAGCATATGACAGGGTGCCTAGAGAGGAGTTGTGGTATTGTATGAGGAAGTCGGGAGTGGCAGAGAAGTATGTAAGAGTGGTACAGGATATGTACGAGGGTAGTGTGACATTGATGAGGACTGCAGTGGGAGTGACAGATACGTTTAAGGTGGAAGTGGGATTACATCAAGGATCAGCTCTGAGCCCTTTCTTATTTGCAGTGGTGATGGACAGGTTGACAGATGAGATAAGACAGGAGGCCCTGTGGACTATGATGTTTGCAGATGACATTATGATATGTAGTGAGAGTAGGGACCAGGTTGAGGAGACCCTGGAGAGATGGAGATATGCTTCAGAGAGGAGAGGAATGAAGGTCAGCAGGGCTAAAACAGAATATATGTGTGTAAATGAGAGGGAGGGTAGAGGAACGGTGAGGATGCAGGGAGTAGAGTTGGTAAAGGTGAACGAGTTTAAGTACTTTGGATCAACAGTTCAGAGTAATGGTGAGTGTGGAAGAGAGGTGAAGAAGCGAGTACAGGCAGGGTGGAATGAGTGGAGAAGAGTGTCAGGAGTGATTTGTGACAGACGGGTACCAGAAAGAGTGAAAGGGAAGGTCTACAAGAGGGTAGTGAGACCAGCTATGTTATATGGGTTGGAGACTGTGGCATTAACAAAAAGGCAGGAGTCAGAGCTGGATGTGGCAGAGTTAAAGATGTTAAGATTTGCACTGGGTGTGACTAGGATGGACAGGATTAGGAATCAATATATTAGAGGGTCAGCTCAGGTTGGACAGTTTGGAGACAAAGCAAGTGAGGCGGGATTGCGTTGGTTTGGACATGTGCTAACGAGGGATGCTGGGTATATTGGGAAAAGGATGCTAAGGATGGAGCTGCCAGGTAAGAGGAAAAGAGGAAGGCCTAAGATAAGGTTTATGGATGTGGTGAGAGAGGACATGCACGTGGTTGGTGTGAAAGAGCATGATGCAGAGGACAGGAAGAAATGGAAACAGATGATCCGCTGTGGCAACCCCTAACGGGAACAGCTTAAAGGAGATGATGTTATGATTAGGCAGTGAATGGAGAATGCATGATACCAAGCAGAGCACAAATGCAAATGGCATTAGAAAAAATATATGCGAGAGAAAAAAGCTAACAGTATAGTGAATACAATTAATGGGTTAATGTAGAAGGATCCTCTTCAGATAATAAAAAGCACAAAAGACTGAAAAATCAAAATACCTACTCAAAATATTGAAAATGGAATTTGCAGTTTCTCCAGTGTTGTGCAATCTTGGAGTTGGTATATATAATTAGCAGGGGGTATGGTGGATGCAGTCCCTCACATGAGGGGTACAGGGGACTTGCCCCTGCACTAAAAATATTTTTGATATTTTGTGTTTTAGATATTTTGATTTTAAGTCTTTTGAATCTTGGATCTTATGACAGAGATCCATCTAGAAATGACCAGAGCAAGAACAGCATTACAGTGACACTTTCATTCTTCTTACACCTCCTTGCAACATTATAAATGTACTTTGTGGAACACATTGTCAGACTTATATTTAATGACAAATAATGTGAAAGTGGGCAGGCAACATCTCACATGCTTCTACCAATACTGAGAACAGCTGAGTTGCACACAAGAACACAGTGATAAAAATAAATGTGTATTCACACCACCTTCTGTAAAATTAATTAACTGTATTTGAACCCTGCAAACCTGTTTTATTTCTCTCAGTTCATATCAATTACATATTGTTCCACAGGGATACTTATCTGGGATGTGGAATATCGTCACTAGGAATTATCCAAACTGTTAACATCTGTGAACCATTGCCAGACATTTTTGTGCTACACAAAGCAGCCTAAACTGAATTCTTCACTTTTTCTATTTGGCAGTGAACCCTGCTTGTGCACTGCTGAGCAGCAAGAAATGGAGATCACAAACTGAAAAAAAATATATTGAAAATAACTGACATATGTTCTGTAAGAAGGATTTGAACACTGCATCATGTGTCTTATTGCTCTCAATTCACCTGATTTACACCATGTGCCACAGAGCTGGACATCTGTCATGTGCATTCTGTGTCATCATTATTATCCAGGGTGCTGATGCCCCCACACTGATGCCACCCTTATTTGCACTACTGAAGGCAAGCCAAATTAAATGTTTCACTTTTTTTCCCTCAAGTCATGAAAGTTGATTGCATGCAGCCAGGTAGTGCACAAATGCAGAAGGCAATACTTAGTAAAACATTTACAAACATTATTTTGTATAACAATTTAAATGAACTTGAAATTAATCAATGTGTATATCTAGCAATGAGCAGAGCTTCTACTGCATTACACTGACACATCCAGTCTTCTCCCATCTCCTTGCCACATAACTACCGTAATGTATGTATCACAATATCATGACTTTAGGTAAACCCATGGGAATGGAAATGGGGACAGGGAACAGCAGAAATGCTATCATCTTTCACAAAGCAAACACAACTAATATTGACATCATTATGCACCAAAATGAGCATCAATATTTATTATTACCACCCTCGGTAAAATGATCTGTGAACAAGTTTTGAACCCTGCATCACCTGTACTGTTTCTCTAAGCTCAAATAATTTATACATTATGTCACAGAGATGGGTATGTGACAGCTTGAATTTCTTCACTCAGTACTGTCCAGAGTGCTGAGGAAAGTACACCAACGCCTGCCTCAATTGCACTGTTGATGGTATTCTAAATTAAATTTGTCAGTGATTTCCTTAGGAAGTGAACTGCTGTTCATTGCTACTGACCACTGCCAGTGAATGGAGTGCAATGCCAAATTGTGTGCAAGCAATTGAGGAAAAAAATGAAACAAGTACTTTAAATGTACAGTTCTGATGTTTCCGCAGTGTTGTTATCTTGCAAAAGGAACACGTACTGATTTGAACCATCAAACCATGGTACTAAGAAAAATCAGTTAAAACAATTTCCCATATTTGCCCAGACAATGACATGCATTAGCAAGGAGTAAAAGTGTTTAGATGTACTCAAAACTTGACATTGTATTAAGTCACATTGAAAGTACAACAGAAATAAATTTGAAAAGTTGTCCTTTCTCATTTGCCAGTAAATGTCTGGATGAGTAGGATATTAGCAGCAGTTACGATACCCATGTACTTACACAATATTAAATAAAGACTGCAGACAATGCAGGTGTATTCCTCTTTCTGCATGGTGCTTCATTCCCTTATCTATACTTTCTTAGCAATGATGACTGAGTTTTACTGCTTATGGTGTCTATAGCAGTACGTAATGTACTCCCTTAAACATGCACAGCATTTCTTAATAAGAGGCAGTAACTGTTGTCAATAAAACAGCTTTTGAATACTAGGAAAGTTGCTCTCCTAACTCAGTCAATGTACTTTCAGACTTTTTGGTAAATCTCTTCTCCCTGACATACTCTCAGTAAGTGTATATCAAAGAGGGTAGACTGTGAAACACTGATTGTTCTTGCAGTCAGACTGATCATAGACACTTGCAAGACATTAGCAGGCACCACTTCTCAATTTTCATCCTTGCAGTTCTAGGGCATGTGCATGCAATCATCAAGTTCCTTACACCAAATTTACCTTCATTACATTTAGTACAGATTGTGGTATTAAGAAATGCTTATGATTTAACAACTAATTTGCATACTTGCAGTGCTCAGAGGGCTGACTCTGCACTATATAAAGGTAATAATTTTAGCTAATGAACTTGTATTGTAGTGGGGAAACTGCTTAGATTCAGAGAGCTCGGTACTGCAAAATGCACACACTTTTGGTAAGTTATCTACTTTTTAAACTGCTTTTTTGTCAGGGTATATTGCAATTTCTTACCTTTTAGTGTAACATTAAGAATGAATTGCAATACCCAATATAAACTATTCTGTGTCTGTTTGCTTTTTCTTTATCTTTTACTGTCCTCCACACCAGTGGAGATGGCAATATAACGATTTTCTCCATTTTGACGTGCACATTTTGAATTAGTATTGTTAATAATGCAACGTATTTCACAGTTACACAACTATTGTCTGCATTACAGAACTGTTATATTTCTTGTTATTTTATTAATATGTTTTTTGGGGAGTATGTCTTAACTTGTGTGTAGTTATAGGGAGCATTACCTATTAACTTGTGTACATGATGGATGCATACATTTATACATAATTTAGTTCACAGTCTGGGTATTAGGAATTACATTTTTTTGTTTTCTGTTTCATCTCCTACAAGGATATGGCACTCAAGAACAAATCTGTACCCCACAAGCCACCATTCATTGATGCAGAAAATTAGGTCATTATCAAGGCCTTACATCTCCAAGGAGCTTTTATTTTAGATAGAGGTAGAGTTGAGCAATTTGCCTGTGACAGGATGTCACCACAGTTGGTTAATGACATCACTGCGACTGGAATGCATGGGAGAAGGTTCTCCCAGATATGACACGGACAATTGATATGATAACCTCTGCCCACCGTAGAGTGGTTGCAGTTACTTGGGAAAAGGTGGCTATGGGAGGTGGTCCTGCTAATTGAAACAGAAATCAAGATAGCTTGGCAATGGGTTCACACATAATCCTTGCTGCTAGTGCTCATGTGGATGACAGACCCAGAGTGTCTGGAGCAGAATTTCCAGGTAAATAATTGCAAGTATGACTGTATATATCTTTATATGCATATATCTATCTCTGATATAGCTAGAGACAGCAATAAATGTGAGTGAGACAATGCAGTAACAGAGTGATAGAGGAGAGTGTTTGGGGGATTCAAATGGTCAGTAGATTTTTGTATGAGATCATTCTTAATCTGCAAAGGTAAAGGGGATTGCTCTCTGTTTCTTGTTTCATTGACACTGTGATACTTGTCAGCCTTCTTTCCTTTCCTTTCCTTACATACACGGACATCTGAATTGCAGGCTACAAGTCCACCTGCCATAGAAAGCACACATCTGATATTTATTAGTGTATATAAGTTAGACTTAGGTCTAACTGACAGTAATATTTGTATTGCTTTAGCATTTATTAGACTTTAACATACATTTTGTATCACAAAATGTTTTGATCAATTTCATTCCGTTTCTCTTTGTTGTCTTTACTGCTTGCAATCATAGGTGATCCTAACAGTAACACTGTGGAATTCCTCTCCTAGCACATACTACCTAATGTTAGAGTATCTGTAGCCTCTGATGATGATGCTGATGAAAAGACACAGTCTGAGGAGTGCAGAAGGTCTGTCTGACACTGAAGTTGTGGATCCCACATCCTCTGACTATATTTTGGAAACGGTCAGTATGCCTACACATACTCATTTTATGGATACCTCTGAAACAGGACAGGTTGAGGGTGACACAGTTGATCAGGGCAGTGTAGTTACTCCAGTTACAGAGCTGGTTGATTCTCCATGTAGCCATTGTGAAGGTGAGGTGCCACACAGGAGGGTTGGTAGAGGTGCTCACAGGAGGCCTGCTGTCCACCCTCCTCCTGATTTTCAGTGTGTCATTAGGTGTTGCCAGACATAAGTGTAAGGCTATATTGGAGGCACAGACATATTTCCCAGGGCCTCAAAAGAGACAGTGTGTGTACTAAATGTCATGCATTCTGACATGAGTGATCCCCTGAGCTATGTGGGCAACTCCTTAGACAGGATGAATGACACACTGGATCAGGCAGTGTCTGTGATGAAACATCTGCTGGGGGAAGGTGGGTATCCATGTGGTTGGAGAGCCACTAAATGTTTTGGTGTTATCAGATGTAGCCATGCTAGATCCTACTCCCACAGTAGTACTACCTCCAGTGCTCTGTCTGTGATTGCCATATTTACACCCAGACATGGTAGGCTATGGGGTCATGGTCCTGGATGTAGTCAAGAGGAAAGCTTGTCCAGCAGTCATCATTCGCATTCAGGTAGAACCCTAAATTCTAACAAGACTGTGAAAGTAGCAGTGCAGCTCCTGGCAGAGGTAGGTGGAGGTAGTTCTTATGGTTAGGGGGAATGACTCTGAAATGACAACTCTACCATGAACAACTCACACCTGTCCAAGATGCCAGGACACAGTACTAGCACAGTGCTTGATTGCGTTCATGCAGAGAGACACGCACACACACACACTCACTGAAAAAAGTCACTTGGCCATACCACCTCACACAATTAAGCTATCTAAACAGTATTGTTGAGTACTATATACATCTGTTGTTACTGGCCCTGACCACAGTATACTTTGATAGATGCATGTGTTTCTTACTCGCACACACTAATTTCTTTGGTGTCAGCCTTGCCTTCCTGCTGCCCCCCCCTCCTACCACAACCACCCTGTGCAAATGATGATGACTGTGCCTTGCGCTTTGCACATGCCTTTGTGACTTAGGGTTGCATATATGTCTGATGCACTCAGTGGAAGGCTTGTTTACTCACAAGCTTGCATTTATCAATATGTACTGCAGAAGAAAAGTTTTTGATTTCCTTCCCATTTGTGAATGACTGCTTATATAACTGTTGAACCTCACTGTACTTCAGTTAGTATTGTAAGTAAAGCAGAGGAAGCAGCAGGTTCTTCAGTCTTGCTTCTTGATATCATTGTGCAAATGAGGGCATAACTGACCCGTTCCATGGTATTTAGATGATGGTCAAGTAAAATGCATGATGTACATTATTGGGTAGAACACATAACAGTATATTGCAAACATCACACATATGAGATATTACTGACATAACTGTACACCTCAAACAACTGCTCTGTTTAAGGGCATATATATATTTCTATATGAGTGTACTCTATGTAGCCTTTTTTCATTGCAGGTTCCGCACTTATCTTGTCATTACTGCAGCTACAAATTGTGTCCTTGGGGGATGTCCTTGATGATGCTATCAGAATACAGCCATTGCATGGTTAAGTAAATGTTGTAGAGTTTGACAGACAGCAGTTTTCCTATTGCATGTATGTGGGATCTTAGGTTTTCACCTAGGACTAGGTGGTGAGTTTGTGCACTATCCTTTGCCTCTTAGTCAGAAGCCAAGGCATACTGTGCATGTCTCTGTCTGCCAGCACCATCTGGAGTGGTTCTCCCTCAGACTTCTCATCTGTAACTTTCTGCCCTTGTTGTAGCTGTTTTCTGAGAATTATATAGTATAACATGACACAGACTGTAAGTATTTGGGCAGAGGTGCTTGGGTTGTACTGCAGTGCACCTCCTGATGTGTCCAGACAATGGTATCTTAATATGAACAAATGAAAATGCACAAAATACACAATCTATAATATTCCCAGTTTTAGCAAGGGCTTCATTGTATCCTTTTTTAGCCAGGTTGTGTGGGTTTCTCATGAGTGTCATAAGCCAGGGCTCCAATGCACAACCTGCATCCTCCATTATATACTCTTGTGGAAACTCTCCCCTAATCAAAGGTGTGCCATATGTGAGTTGTGAAAACGGCCTGGGTTACCAACAAAGACATTGTACATGATCCCTTGGGCATTACTGACAACCTGACACTTTATAGAGTGGCATCCTTTTATGTTCATGTATCTCCTTCCCTGTTCACCAGGTGGGACTTTTATTACTATGTGTGTGCATTCTATGGCCCATAACATGTCGGAGAAGTGTGCTATTGCATAACATTCCTATGTGGTTCTTGCTCTCTCCTGTGGGGTCCACGGGAAACAGATGTGATAACTTGCATGTTGTAGTATTGCATTTACAAACTGTTGTAATAATCTAGATGATGATGCCTGTGACACCCCTAACATATCTCCTGTGGATCTCTGCAAAATACCATCAGCTAGGATACATACTACACATGCCTTTGTTTCCACTGGGATGGGTTATCCATGATTTCCCTGGGGCTTGAGATGGGGGCAGACAAGGTTGCATAGTTCCTCTAGTGTTTCCTTGTGCATCCTGTACCACTCAGCAACTTCTGTGATGCCATAATATAAAGGGTTTGCAGCTGGTGCCATCATAAACTCCCTAAAGAACACCAAGATCCTTCAAGAAGTCCTGTCTCAAAAAGCTGGTGTCAAATCCAAGGGCTAAAACTAAATGCCAAGAAGTTTACAATCATACCCTTTTAAAACATGACTTTCCTTATAACTAACATATTGCTACCACATCCTAGAAGCTGATCCCATAGTTAGGGATCTGGGAACTTACATCAACAATAAACTGTCCCCTGATAACTATGTATCCACTATTTGTAAAGAAGTCCTTTTTCACTGCATTACTTATATATAAAACTATTGCACCCAGATCCCGGAATAAAATTGTTTCACTGCTCTTGGCACTTTTTAGGCTAATCATGAAGTATAATTCCCCTTTTTAGTATGTACCTCTTCACTCATCACAACTGTAATGACCATAATATTCTCATACTAAAAAAATCAAGAGTCTAAATCATAAAAAGTATGCCAACAATCTCAAAGCCTTTTACCACTTCTCAGTATCATTCAGAGTACTGAGAGTCAATTTCTAATTTACATATAGAGCTTCAACAGATCTAATTATGTTAAACTTATTAAACATTTGCAAGTCCAGTGGTATAAACACTTACTCAAGGGGTACCAATCTCTCTTGCAAACCAATGGAACAAAATGGAGAGATAGGTTTTTATCACAGAGAATACTGCATCTATGGAACTATCTCCAAGACCACATAAAGCAAAGTGCTTACTTACTCTATTTAAATGCAATTTGGGCAAATGCATGGGTAACTGCAAATTCATCCCTGGTTTAGCAGCCCTGTTCTTCATGGACAGGGGAAATATATAAATGTCCCAAAATATCCTTGTTTGGCCTATCTCTTGGTTATTTGTACGCAAAATATACGGGCTGAAAACTACCACGGGAATGTAAAGCTGCACTTAAGATCATCACAGATCAATGGCCTATTAAGTACCTATGAACCTGTAAGAAAATGACTGAATATGGGTGTCAGTTTAATATTCAAGTTATATTTTATACTTTTGTGTCCTAGTGCTTGGACTAACCAATATGTTGAGTGTTAGTTGATTCTGACATGTGTAAAGGACTAGCTGGATTCTGCATACACTGTGGGCTGAGAAACAGGAAAGTTGTTGCAGTAATTCTGACACTTCCAGAATGTGGAAAAGAGAATTCACTGCGTGCTGTCTGTACAGAATGCATGATGCAAAGTTAGTGAGGCTATATATAGAATAGTATTATCTCTGAAAATATATATGGGTCTACTTCTAATTATTGAAATACCACTTACCCAAATCTTACTAGATCGAGATGACAACACCGAATGTTCACTTAAACGAATGTTCACATCATCAGAATTTTAAACAGGGAAAAGATGCAGTTGACCAGCATGGGGAAATTTGCCCTTACCCCCACTATAGTGCAATCTCTGAGTTAGTGTATATATTTATGGGGGCTATGGGGGGGGTGAAGCCTCCTGTACCTGGGTGGGTTTGACACACTTCGGTGTCTTTGTTGTTGAATGTTGGCCAACTGCCTCCATTCCCAGTGTAAAATTCTGGTGATGTGAATGTTCGTTTAAGTGAATGTTCGGTGTTTTCATCTTGGTCTAATGAGATTTGAGTAAGTGGTATTTTAGTAATTAGAAGCAGACCCATTATGTAGTGTGACCCTGGAGTTAGTATATATAGTTAGGGGTGGTGTGGGGGGCAAAGCCCCCACCTAGTTTGGTTTAACTTCTGTACTTTTTGTGTTATATTGTCCTTTGAAACCAAACTAGGTGGGGGGCTTCGCCCCCCAACTATATATACTGACACCAGGGTCACACTACATTGGGGAAGAGGACATGCATTACTTGTCAGTCAAATGAATTTCAGTCAAATGAGTTGTCATTCAAATGAAGTATATATATTTATATATAAATAAAAATGTAAATGTTCATTTGTTCAAAATCTTAAATCTCCGAATGTTCCTCATCAATTGCTTTGAAATTTTCACAAAATGTTGCATTCGAATACGCACGTGTTTTTATATACCTACTATTACATTGCATTTGAATACATGCATGTTTTTATATACCTACTATGGATTCTATATATTTGTATACAAATATGCAATTTTATATGTTTTTGTTATAACTTTCTTACTTCTTTTTCAGTGCAATCGATCTGCTTTAGTTCATCCAAATAATGCCTCGCAGAAAATCAAACTTAGGTCGTCGTACTCACGGAGTGGAAGCAGTGTAACGAGTAATTGCAAATCAAACCAAGGAAGAATGGGCATCAGCAAACAAGCAAAACAGACAAAGAATGGCTCAAATACGTGCTGAGGAAGCAGCAGAGTGACGTGCAGCCAGACTTGAGGATGCACAGTTGAGAGCACTGCGATCGCGTTCTGCAGCTTCAGATCTGCTTTGTTCTCCTCGATCGACACCAGAAGACGAAATAAATGCTTGCCTGAAATACTCTACTTTGTGGCGACATGTAAAGACGTTAAAATTAACTACAAATATGCATGTCCAGCTGCAAAACGATCGATTAGCTGAGATATTCTCACATCAATTGCTGGAAATTGGGAACGGAAAGGTGCCGGTTGATCTGACCTCAGGACGAATTTCATTGCCTCATAATTTCTGCAATTTAGTAACGTCAAAAGAAGAATTGGTTGAAAAAGTATTTCCCAATATTCAAACCAATTATAAGAATCACGATTGGCTGACTGAACGAGCTATTCTTGCGGCCAAGAAAAAAGACGTCTATGAACTTAACAATATTATTCAGTCTAACATTCAAAGCGAGGCAGCCGCATACAAGTCCATCGACACTGTTGTGGAAGCAGATGAAGCGGTTAATTATCCAACAGAATCTTTGAATTCACTCGATCTGCCAGGGATGCCACCGTACGTACTGCAATTGAAAATCGGTGTGCCAATTATCATGTTGCGAAATATCAACCAGCCAAAGCTTTGCAACGGCACGCGGCTTGCAGTAAAAAAATTAATGAGCAACGTCATAGAGGCAACAGTCTTGACAGGACCTTTCAAAGGTGAAGATGCCCTCATTCCTCGCATTCCTATGATTCCAACGGATATGCCATTTCAATTTAAGAGATTGCAATTTCCAATTCGATTGGCGTTTGCAATCACCATCAACAAAGCTCAGGGCCAATCTTTAGATATGTGTGGTTTAGATCTACACACGGATTGCTTCTCACATGGACAATTATATGTTGCGTGTTCTAGAGTCGGCAAACCAGACAATCTCTGTATCTGCACAGACAATGGAACAACAAAAAATATTGTATACCCACAAGCATTGTGAAATTAAACATATTAGAAACGTGCACTTTCTCTTTTCTTTCTTTTCCATTTAACCAGACTGAGCCACAGCAATGCGTGGCTGGGTACAGCTATATATATATATATATATATACATATATATATATATATATATATATATATATATATATATATATATATATATTTATACATATACATACACACACATGTACACACACAATAGACATATATATATATATATATATATATATATATATATATATATACATACACATATACATACACACACATGTACACACACAATATATATATATGTATATATATATATATATATATATATATATATATATATATATATATATATATATTTATATATATGGGTCTGCTTCTAATTACTGAAATACCACTTACCCAATTCTCACTAGACCAAGACGAAAACACCAAACATTCACTTAAACGAACATTCACATCACTCCACACCCAACTATGTATACTAACTCTAGGGTCGCACTACATTGGGGAAGAGGACATATCCTTGTTATTTGCCTTACAGTGCACTGCAAGTAATAGTTGTCAGTCAAATGAGTTTCAGTCAAATGAGTTGTCAGTCAAATGAAGGTCACACTGAATGCCTCTGTCCATCAGAGACATGGGTGCTAGACCAGGGACGAATTTTGCTGTCCCCATTTAATGGTCCAAGATACGCTTAAATAGGGTTAAGGAGGGACTACATGGATGGGGAGCGTGTTCCAGAGAAAGAGAATTCTCTGAGATACATATCTGCCTCTCCAATGTGACCTATGTATGTTGCAAGCAAAATTTAGGTCTGGTAGTTCTGATGCTGTTTGTTTTGTGGATGTGTAAAAGGTTCATCAGAGCAATGTCCAGGGATGCCTTGTATGCCAGGCGTAGATCACCTTTCAGTAGTCTGTAGGAGACGAAGTAGAGAGATAGGGCTTTAAGGCAATCCACGTTGAATATTGTGTTTATGCTCTGCATTCCCTTTGTAAGGAACCTTTGCAGATGTTCCACTTGCTGCATGTGTCTGATTAGGTACATACTGAAGGGGGCATTATACTCAATGATGGGTGTGATAAGAGATGAGTATAGCGCTACAATGACGTCCCTGGACCTAGATGCCATGCACTTATATAAAATCCCAGCTTAGCCCACTGCACTAACTGACAAGCTAAATGTACAGGTTTCATGCATTGGCTGAGAATCAAACCCATACCAACTGCTTAGATGGCAGCTATGCTCACCACTATATCACCAGTGTTATATCACTTTGTTTCCAGAAATTTTAGTTCTATACCCATGCAATATGAAGCAGAATACTAGGAGAAAGTTTTAAGGATTTCATTAAAAAGCATTTGAACTAGCGAAAGGGTGATATGAAAACATACTCAGAAATCTTGATTTTCTGCCCCCAGAATGTTAAGGCATGTAGAGAAGTAAACTCCAAGAATGTAAAAGTACAGGAGAAAGTTTGGTAAATGGACAAAATCAGGCAATGGTGGCAATAAAAAGGGTTTCATCAATAGAAAAAAGCAACATAATTTGTAACAGTGCTCAAAGTCAATGTGTTGGAGTTACTGGCAAAGAAGAAAGAGCAATACGATGAAGTTGTGAATGTAACACAAAGATTTTGCCCAGAAGACTGTAACAAATATACCAGGGTACACAGTTCAAAGGAGAGAGAGAAATGTTGAGCGAAATAGGAGAAGGCATGGTTCTCTATGGAAGGGAAAGGATTAAAGAAACAAAACTTACAAGCAATGTGGACATGGAAGACAGGATAAATACTATATTTCACACTGAAGAGAACAAATGATAGAAAAATATAATAAAAAGTGTAAACAGAATCTCACCTCTTAAGGATGACTAGAAATGAAAATGATAAATTGCAACTTTAGACTGTCAGAAAATGGGAGGTCTTGTTGATGAGTGTCTTTAGCACTCCAAATGTAAAACAAGAAACACCTCAACAATGGCCACACTTTGAAGCAAGGTGCATTTTTTTCTCCTTACTGCCTGAGGTCCATCATTTTCTTGGCCAATTGGCTCACTTTTTCTCAATATGCATGGCCAGCCTTAGGCATAGGTCACCTGCTGTGACTCTCAACAAGGGGTGCTGCTCTGATTGGGCTTTTTTCCCTCATAAGATAAATTACTGGCTGTCCCAAGCAACACCTTCAGCACCCTACAAGCAAAGTGCTGCATTCTTCTTAATTTTCAGTACCTGCTTGGTCGCACCAACAATTTATGGAATGAATTGCAGAGTCTCAAAGTGCTGTCATTCATTTTCTAGATCATGGTGTGTGGATCCAAGCAGGAAGGCTGGAAAGTCTAAAATCATGGAGGGTAATGGCCACAACAATAGTGGTGTACATTGAGAAACTGCTATATAGAGGGTCTGTTAAAGTTTGCTGTATGATGTATCAAACAGGTTTTCTTATGTGTTTCCCAGGTAGGCAAGCAGATATTCATATATCTCAACTGCTCCTGATTTGGCCTCATTTTTTTGCTCTTCCTTATAAACTTTTTGATTCTTCAGTAAATCACTAAGAATTAAGTCAACCAATAATACCTGGCATTAGAGTTTACTTTTTTCAGAAATTGTGTTGATGCAAATCTTGTTGTTCTGTTAACTTTTTAAGTGATAGAATAATATTTAAAAAACAGTCCATGATTTTTTGGGCCTTTGTCCCCCATTATTGCTGGTTTTGTTCCTGCTTCTTGAGCAAAACTGTTGAGAGCTATGCTCCCTACTGTCACTGATTTCACCTCATATTTTTGGTCAGTTCTTTGTTCCTTGTTGCTGTCAGTAAATGATGACATACATTTGAGTTTCAGACTTCTTATCCTTCAGAAAAAGTGTTCTAATACAAAACCTGTTATTCTAGCAACTTTCTAACTATAGTTATTACACTAAGTAGATTATAGATATTGAATGTGTGACATTTAATTTATTTATTAGTAGCTATAATTGCTTGGGCTCTCTGTGGAAGAAAATAGTCTACTGTTTAATTATTGTGGGTTTGCAGGTCTATTAATGTGATTTGTGTAAAGCAGCATGGAATACTTTAATGTGTGGCTATTATTTGTGTGGACCACAGTTGAAATACATTATACAGCCACTACATTTTTTTTACAATCAGATGTCTGAAGTGTAGTCAGACGTATCAATCTCTGCTGGGTTGGGGTGTGAGCGTTTTGTCTGGATGAAAGCAACTGATCCACTTTGTTCAGTTTAAACAGTCACAATACTAGATTTTCAGGATTTGTGTGAAGTGAGATAGCTTGCTACATTGAGATTAATTTGTGTAAAACAAATTTGAATTGCTTAGACTAGTATTTATTTATTTATTTTTACCATATCAGATATCTGATTTGTTTAGTCAGTAAAGTGGATATAATTGATAGTTATAGTAATTGATGGCTATGAAGGCTGACTGTGGATGACGTAGCCCTGCTGCAGTTTGATCACTGTCAAACAATAGTCAAGGATCTGGCATGGCTTTGAAGTACATGTAATCACAGTCAGTAAAGTGTCTGTAACAGATAACCGTGGGAAGGAATGAATTTATATTGCTGTTGCTTAACTATTGTTATTTGTTAAAGAGTCACTGATCTGACATGGCAGAAATGGTATCACACTATGTACCGGATTTGCTAAAATTAGTGTAAAAATAGTTTGGCTGTGACTTTTGTGTGTGTGTGTGGGGGGGGGGGGTGATGAGGGGTTCCAATACATTTAAAAGTAACAAGTTGGCCATGGTTTATTTCACTCTCCATTACAAACATCAGCACTGCATATGGTAAGTGGCTATCTTTGGTTGTCTAGCAAGACCAGAATGTGTGTGAAAGCAACTACTCAGTGACACAGATGTGTAATGAGTAGCACTGCCATTTTACACTGCTAAGCTATTAGTTGGGAGTACTTTTTAAAGAATTCTCTATTGATTTAACATATATGCAATATATACACAAAAAGGAAGAAAATCAACATCACATACTGTTACACAATGCTAGACATACTTTGAATCATTAAAGTAATCTAATACAATTAACAAATAAAGAATCTTGGTATTTCAATGGCAACATTTCAAGGCTATCCCAACAACTAAAAAAATGTTAGTATGACTTACAGACCTTATTCTAATCACTTCTTTTTCAGTTTTACATTGATTTGCCATTAAATTTAAACATTTGTTGAATGTAGGAACTGAGTTTGATTTCCAATTTGTTGTAATAATTTTTCTAGCTAAATCCAGGATACTCCAAAACAAGTTTTGTTGTTTGGCTTTGACAGATAAAGGAAGAGGAACATTCATTAGCATTGCTGATCTAAAGAACAATTATCAGACTATAACTATAATCTCTTCATAATAAACATTTAATTTTTCACAATGCATAAATCTGCATGCCCAATCAGCTTTTAAATCTTTACTGCATCTCCAGCAAACTGAAGAAGTAATTTAGCTAAACTTAAACATTTTATGAGAGGTAACAAACATTTTATGTATATATTTCCACATACAAACTTTCCAGTATAAACTTTAAGATGTTTGACTAGCTGACTTAGGCAACACAGCTTTATTCTTATCAGTTGAGTCACTCAATTTACTACTATCTAAAAAGCTGCAGAATTTTGCATCAAAGTTTTTATTATTTATATTTATCTTATATAACCTGGACCAACTTCCTTTGTAGGTCAGTTTACGTTTGATGATAGTACTCATATACTCATATAATGGGGGAATAGTGTTTTGTTCCTTTTCACCCATGTTATCTAAAAATTCATATAATTTCGTACTGGTAGATAACATTAGTTGATTAACATATTCATCCAACTTAAAATTTTTCGTTAAACATTTTGGTGATTTAGATTTACCTTTTGCAAAGCAATCAGACCATAATACTTACTCGTTCCTTTTTAGTAAATTAATTTTAACATTGTTCTGAGTTTCCACAACTCTAGAAGTGTGTGTGATTGGAAGCACAAAAATTTCCATTGTAATATTAATGGGGTTTTAAAAACATATTTTGTAACTGTTTTTAGGACTGATTTCATATATGCAGAGTCTAAAGATTGAAATGAATTTCCTTCTAAGGTATGTTTCATTAGCCAAATGAAAGGAATGTTACATACTTCTAATTTATTATACTTAATAAACTTATAAGAATTGAGTATAATCTGCTCCTGGATGGTTTTCCATTGACTAGTATAACTTGGGTCTAACCAGAGTGTAACAGAGTTAAAAATTGCAGTAATGGAATAAGATTCTATGTCAGGGAAGCTAATACCACCATATACCCACAGTCTAACATGATATCTATAAGCAAGTATTGGATTTTTAAGGTACCATAAGAATTAAGTTAATATTTTTCCGTTTTCTTTAAAAGTTTTTTGTCAGGTATTAAAGCTATTTCATGCAATACATATTTATAAAATCTTAGGTAATGTAATCATTTTAATAAGCAAGCATCTATCCAGATAATGTTAAAAAAACACAAATTTTATTTTTAATAATGAGTAATATTTAAATGATTTTTTTTCAAAATTATGATCAATAATCTTACTCACATCTTGATAATTTCTGATTCTGAAATATTTTAATTATTTTTCTTCCCAATGATATATTTATATTTAAACTTACCATCTAGTAATTGATTTAATATTAAAGTTTCAGTTTTGTAATTAAATTTCATCAGCAATACTTATTGAAACGTTCCAGTTTCTTCATCTATTTCTTCAATTGAATAGTTTAAATCTCCTATAGTCAGCAAAACATTGTCTGCAAAAAGCAGCATTTTTGATTGACAATCCTTTTTAATTAGGAAAAAACATCACTTTTATCATTGCTTCTTATATTATTAGCTAAGGGTTTGCTAACTAATGCAAATAGTAGAGTGGCATATTTGATTTGTACCTTTATTTAAAGTGAATCCATGAGAGAATAAAGAATGAAGTTTAACACATACTTTGGAATCTCTATACTATTTTTTTTTTATTATTCCAATAAATTGTTCTGGGAATGCAAATGCTTCTAAAGTTTTAAATAAGTAATTCCAATATACAAAATTAAAAGGTCTCTCAATATCTAAACTACTTAGAAAACAGTTTTGTTCATTCATTTTGCTAAATCTAAGACTGTTGCTACCCTTTTAATAGTGGCATAAGTTAATTTATTGACTATAAATTCTGTTTGATCTTCGTTAATTAAGTTATCTACTATATCTCTTAAACTTATAGTGAAGATGGAAGCAAACGTTTTATAATCTACTTTAATAATGAAATAATTATATATGCGGAAACTAACTTTTCATCCATTCCTTGTTTAAGTATACTGCATAAAATTTTCATAAGACAGGAATTATTTTATCACTCTGAAGACTTTGCACAATAAAGTATTTAATAGAAGCAAACTATATAATTCCATACTTACGCTATCTAACACTGAGGCTGTGCTATTTTTACCTTAAAACTCCTTTAAATTCTATTAGGGCAATAGTCTTATTCAACAGAAATGTACTGATCATTAAGTTTATTAATTGCATCTTTCTTTAAATATCAATTTTGCAATCATCATGATCATTATTTTTATCTTTATTAAGATCCTTGTGGATTTATTTTTAAAATATTACACCATTTCCTCTATATCTAAAGTAAACTTATTAGTGTTAGGATTCTGGATATTACTGATTTGACCTTTTGCTTAACATTTTACTTTTATTAGCTAATCTGTGAAGATTTTTTGGAGTTATTGTATAATTGCAATTTTAATTTTTCTAGAGCTATCTCCACTTTAGGTGCTAAAATTGATTGATACTTTGTCACTTCTTTTTAATGACTTTGGCATTATCTAATTTATTTGTTTGTTGCTCAAGCCTCACTTTAGGTATATCATTTTGTATTTTTGATAACTCTTTATTCCACTCTTTCATTTTATTACCAGAGCATCTTCCCATTCTATTTTTAATATGAATTTTTAAAGAATCCCTTTGTATGACTTTACTAACCTGATCAATATTCAAAGATTTATTCCTTAAGATAACTCTTAAATTATTTTAGTTTCATCATATATACTGGAGTTCTGTAAATAATCTGAAATTTTCTTAGATCTATGATATGTACATTATGAGCAGATAAAGGACAAAGAATATTTTTTAAAATAATTAACTTTATTAAGTAAATCTGTGGAAGAATAAATTGTGTCAATTCTAGTTTGTGTCCTGTGTGCATAAGAGTAGTGGGTGAAAAACAATGACTTATCTTCTGCTTTTACTATTAAATCAACTGGGCTATTATTACTAATCTATTTGCTTACTGCTTTAGCTGATGCTAGAATGTTATAATTTTTCTGTTCCCTTGCATCTTCTATACTAGATATGTAGTTAAAATATCCAACTGAAATTAAACTACTCTTCCAAAGATTTTGTAAAAAGTTTGTGATCTTTAGCCAGTTTTGCATATATTCCAGGGATCCAATAAAAATAGCTAGTGTATAGAGTTTACTATTATATTTAATTACTACAAATGTATACATTCCTTTGGGATCTTTAACACATTCCATGATCCTAGGCATTACAGCAGATTTTCTCCTCTTCTCTTTTTATAAAAAGCAGTGATAAAACTTAGTAACCTAAGTTATTTAGCTATTAAATACATTTATCTATCCAGTGAATCTCTCACAAGAATGTGATGTCCCCTCTATATAATTTTAAATATTTCATGAATGATTTCCTTTTGTTGCTATTATTTAATCAGTTTATATTAACAGACAATAGATTAAGACTATCCATACTGTCTATTTGAGAATTCTTTTACCAAGAGATAATATGATACAGCTATCCACCATGTTAATGTAGTTGTATATCAAACTCTAATGTATTCCTCCAACACTAAATTAACTTTCTGCATCTTTTGAATTCTTCTTTTCTACAAACTAAACCACTAAAACTTGTAAGTAACAAAAACAGAAACAAATCAACAACTGCAACTATATATATTATGAATAGAACACAAACTACCATGGATACTGAAGTTCCTAATTTATCTGTTGAATACAGTTTCATGAAAAACTAGTCAAAAGCTACTATGGCTTGCAAATAACTCATATAATATTATACATAAGTTTAAAAATTAAGAGACTGCTAACTTAGTTGTCTATTTGCCATTTAAAACGATTTGTCCCATTACTACTTAAAAGTTTAATAATCCACTTCTTTTATCACAAATAGTAAATAATCTGACAAATATAATACATATGTATTTATGTCATAGTAATATAATTGTCTATTAAATATTTCTAAATGATTTGCTCATGTTACATTACTGTAACTAAATATTTAAATATACAAGTACAACAGAGCAGGATATGAAAAGATAAAGTTGTCTCTAAACTAAAAGGTGACAAGCAATCTAAGCTTACCAAACTATTATACTATAGGAAAATCAATGCACATACACATTTATCATATTGATAGCTATATACAAATGTTATAACTCTAACAAAAGCTCTGAATTAATTTTAAAAGTACAAAGTGTCTAAGTTTTAAATTTGTATAATACCCCTAATTTGATAACTATCAAAATATCTAAAAATCCTTTAACTCATTAAATTAATGCATAAAACATGTACGTTACTAAGTTTAAATGGAATATTTTGCTACTCAACACAGTAAAAAAAAAAACATTCAAAACCTATATTGTTTGTAAAAGTTGCATAATGCTCATTTCAAACCACATTTTCCTCGTCCAATTTTCAAACATTAAAAATCTACTCTACTTTCTTTCAAAATGAAAGAAATGACTCAGCAATAAAACACTCATTTTAGCTCTGGCTTATGAAATTAGTTATTTCAGGTAATTTTGCTGAATCGAGTGATGTACAATATGCAAAAAGAATGTAACCATATTTCAGTTTTCAGGATATTTTTTTAATATTTTTATGTAATCTTCTGTAAAAATTATATAAGATCTTATACGTTTACTTTTCTGCCATAAGCATGCATATGTAATATATGTCTTCTAAGCAATTTGCTATTATAGCAATAACCCACGCCTGGGTGTGGGTAATGTGGGATTTACCCACCGTTGGCGTGGTTTGGTCCTGAGGGACCAAACAAAGACAACCATGGGTAAATCCCGCATTACCCACACCCAGAAGTGGGTTATTGCTATTATACTATGACATTATTTAAGAAAAGAAATAATTACTTTTCTTAAATAATGGCATTGTATAATGCCTGTTTGCTGCCCTTCCGCAGCTGCCTGGTATCCGCGGCAGTTCTGATGTACTGCGCATGCCTACGCAGCACATCAGAGCTGTGGCCAAAAGCAACGGAGAAAGCAAGATCTCCGTTGCTTTTTACACACTATGTCGCTATGTTAACGGAGTTTAACATAGTGAGACAGCTTTAAAAAAGCAACGGAGATCTCCATTGCTTTTTTTAAACCTGTGTCGCTATGTTAAACTCCTTTAACATAGCGAGACAGTGTTTTTAAAAAGACTTATACTAATGGAAACAGTCCGGGTGACCGGACCTTTTTCCATTAGTATATGTCGATTTACAACGTGCACGCTGGCCAATCAGCGTGCACGTTTTGGAATATTAATGGGGGGTCATGGTATAATCAAATATATTATTTCTGTCTTATTTGTCCACTGATATTCCACCTTATTTTATGATGGCACCCTTTTCCTAATTTTATCTTCCTTTAATGTCTTTCCCATTGTCTTAGACCATAGCTCACAGGTATCTAATTTTCTTTTTCTTGTTCATGCTGCAGTCCCACTCTTTCCTTCCAAAGTCCCTGTTAATCATTCTACTACTCTCCCCACTATCACTACTATTAAGTTCCTCATCTCCTTATTTATCTCCACCTAATCTTACCATAAGCAGTCAGCACTCCACTGACTCTTCTCATTGATCTTCTTCCTTCCCTTGGCTCTACCCACTCCGTTCACCCTGTGGGCTCACTCTGCACCCCCTACCCTACCCTCAATTCCCACCCACCCCAGTACTCTTACTTTTATACACCCTAACCGCACCCTCATTCCTTACAACCAATCACAAAGGCCAAATCCTTAAAGTGCTAAAACCTAGTGCACACCCAAGTTCTCAATTGTAAACTACAATTACCTACCTCCAAATACTTCCACAATGCCATCAATATCTACCATATCACACCTGAAGCTTCTACTGTTATTGTTACTCCTACCTTTGTTAACTATATTTTATGTATCTACCTTCTATGAAAACCTCAACTACCTAGGATTTCACTACACCACTAAGCAAACCGCCACACCAACTTTTCCAGTCTCTCAAAAACATATAAGCATACCCTGCACATCTAACTACCTACTAGCAAAATATCACAGACTGACTCACATCAGATATGACAACCCAAAAGCAAGAAAATACCAGAACCTAACATGTATACTCCTAAAACTTACATTTAAAATACAATATCACTCCTTAATAGATGGAGACATGCATCCAAATCCTAGCCCAAATTCCATCAATTCCCCAGAGCTCATTACCCCAACTTCCTCAAACACACAAACCCTCACCAAACCCTGTAACTCACTCCTGATTGCCCATCTCAACATTCGGAGGATAAATAATAAGGTTGCCCACCTACATGCTCTCTTGGATGTTCATTCATTTGACATCCTATGCCTCACTGAAACATGGCTAAAACCCACGACACAAGACAATGAAGTCATACCACTGGGATACAATATCCTAAGACTAGACCATAAAGCTAAGAAGGGTGGGGGGTAGGTATCCTATACAAATCTGGGCTCCAAGTTACCTCTGTAGACTCCAAACCACCTCTAGACAGTAATGCCGAGTTCATCATTTCCAAAGTTCAGCTCAATAAATGTAAAGCCACCTATATCATTTGTGTCTATCTTCCCCCAGGTAATAATACTGACACCCTTGAAGACATCCTTAGCTGGCTGTCCACTAACTATCCCCAAGAAACCATAGTCCTCTGCAACTTTAATATCAGTTGGAAGAACTGTACTACTGAACAACCTACTACCCATATTAACCTATATTTTTACTCAAACCATTACCCCCCCCCCCCACAAGGACCAACAAACCCAATAACAAAGATAGTACCTTAGACTGGATTCTCATTAAAAGTCATCACCAATTATACAAGGTAGGGACCCTCCCTGATGATGTAAGTGACCACTCTCTCATCTTTACAATTAGGCATAAGACTGACATTCCTAACCTAACCACCTATAAGACAGTAAGGAGCAACAAAAATTTCAATCCTGACATCTTCCAAAGAGAACTGAGGGCATGTAATTGGTCAGCCCTAAAACATCTTCCACCAGAGGAAGCAGTAAAATACTTTAACACTAAATTCTTAGACATTTTTAGACTGCAATGCACTAACACGTACTATTAGAATTAAGATTAAACCTGCCCCAGGAATCTGAAAAGTAACCAAACAAAAAATCCTACTTATAAATAAAGTCTGGGCCAAATGGCGTACTACAAAAAGCCCTGCAGATCATATAAAATAATCCACTTCTTTTATCACAAATAGTAAATAATCTGACAAATATAATACATATGTATTTATGTCATAGTAATATAATTATCTATTAAATATTTCTAAATGATTTGCTCATGTTACATTACTGTAACTAAATATTTAAATATACAAGTACAACAGAGCAGGATATGAAAAGATAAAGTTGTCTCTAAACTAAAAGGTGACAAGCAATCTAAGCTTACCAAACTATTATACTATAGGAAAATCAATGCACATACACATTTATCATATTGATAGCTATATACAAATGTTATAACTCTAACAAAAGCTCTGAATTAATTTTAAAAGTACAAAGTGTCTAAGTTTTAAATTTGTATAATACCCTTAATTTGATAAATATCAAAATATCTAAAAATCCTTTAACTCATTAAATTAATGCATAAAACATGTACATTGCTAAGTTTAAAAGGAATATTTTGCTACTCAACACAGTAAAAAAACATTCAAAACCTATATTGTTTGTAAAAGTTGCATAATGCTCATTTCAAACCACATTTTCCTCTTCCAATTTCAAACATTAAAAATCTACTCTACTTTCTCTCAAAATGAAAGAAATGACTCAGCAATAAAACACTCATTTTAGCTCTGGCTTATGAAATTAGTTATTTCAGGTAATTTTGGTGAATCGAGTGATGTACAATATGCAAAAAGAATGTAACCATATTTCAGTTTTCAGGATCTTTTTTAATATTTTTATGTAATCTTCTGTAAAAATTATATAAGATCTTATACGTTTAATTTTCTGCCATAAGCATGCATATGTAATATATGTCTTCTAGGCAATTTGCTATTCAAATATATTATTTCTGTCTTATTTGTCCACTGATATTCCACCTTATTTTATGATGGCACCCTTTTCCTAATTTTACCTTCCTTTAATGTTTTTCCCATTGTCTTAGACCATAGCTCACAGGTATCTAATTTTCTTTTTCTTGTTCATGCTGCAGTCCCACTCTATCCTTCCAAAGTCCCTCTTAATCATTCTACTACTCTCCCCACTATCACTACTATTAAGTTCCTCATCTCCTTATTTATCTCCACCTAACCTTACCATCAGCAGTCAGCACTCCACTGACTCTTCTCATTGATCTTCTTCCTTCCCTTGGCTCTACCCACTCCGTTCACCCTGCAGGCTCACTCTGCACCCCCTACCCTACCCCCAATTCCCACCCACCCAAGTACTCTTACTTTTATACACCCTAACCACATCCTCATTCCTTACAACCAATCACAAAGCCCAAATCCTTAAAGTGCTAAAACCTAGTACACACCCAAGTCCTCAGTTGTAAACTACAATTACATACCTCCAAATACTTCCACAATGCCATCAATATCTACTATATCACACCTGAAGCTTCTACTGTTATTGTCACTCCTACCTTTGTTAACTATATTTTATGTATCTACCTTCTATGAAAACTTCAACTACCTAGGATTTCACTACACCACTAAGCAAACCGCCACACCAACTTTTCCAGTCTCTCAAAAACATATAAGCATACCCTGCACATCTAAATACCTACTAGCAAAATATCACAGACTGACTCACATCAGATATAACAACCCAAAAGCAAGAAAATACCAGAACCTAACATGTATACTCCTAAAACTTACATTTAAAATACAATATCACTCCTTAATAGATGGAGACATGCATCCAAATCCTGGCCAAAATTCTATCAATTCCCCAGAGCTCATTACCCCAACTTCCTCAAACACACAAACCCTCACCAAACCCTGTAACTCACTCCTGATTGCCCATCTCAACATTCGGAGGATAAATAATAAGGTTGCCCACCTACATGCTCTCTTGGATGTTCATTCATTTCACATCCTATGCCTCACTGAAACATGGCTAAAACCCACGACACAAGTCAATGAAGTCATACCAATGGGATACAATATCCTAAGACTAGACCATAAAGCTAAGAAGGGTGGGGGATAGGTATCCTATACAAATCTGGACTCCAAGTTACCTCTGTAGACTCCAAACCACCTCTAGACAGTAATGCCGAGTTCATCATTTCCAAGGTTCAGCTCAATAAATGTAAAGCAACCTATATCATTTGTGTCTATCTTCCCCCAGGTAATAATACTAACACCCTTGAAGACATCCTTAGCTGGCTGTCCACTAACTATCCCCAAGAAACCATAGTTCTCGGCAACTTTAATATCAGTTGGAAGAACTGTACTACTGAACAACCTACTACCCATATTAACCTATATTTTTACTCAAACCATTACCTCCCCCACAAGGACCAACAAACCCAATAACAAAGATAGTAACTTAGATTGGATTCTCATTAAAAGTCATCACCAATTATACAAGGTAGGGACCCTCCCTGATGATGTAAGTGACCACTCTCTCATCTTTACAATTAGGCATAAGACTGACATTCCTAACCTAACCACCTATAAGATAGTAAGGAGCAACAAAAATTTCAACCCTGACATCTTCCAAAGTGAACTGAGGGCATGTGATTGGTCAGCCCTAAAACATCTTCCACCAGAGGAAGCAGTAAAATACTTTAACACTAAATTCTTAGCCATTTTTAGACTGCAATGCATCAACATATACTATTAGAACTAAGATTAAACCTGCCCCATGGATCTGAAAAGTAACCAAACAAAAAATCCTACTTATAAATAAAGTCTGGGCCAAATGGCGTACTACAAAAAGCCCTGCAGATCATATAAAATGTAGACAGTTAAGAAATTATACAAAAAAGCCACTCTGTTAGATAAAAGAAACTTTTACTATCAACTCCAACAAACCCATCAAAACAAACCTCAAAAGTTTTGGGCAGGCATCAATAAACTTTTACACCCTGGTCGTTCTGTCACACCAACCCCATTAGGCACTAACCATGATAATCCCAAACAAATTGCCAGTACCGTTAACACTTTCTTTACAGAGACCATCCACACTCTTGCCAACCAACTACCTCCTGACAGTTCAAGCCTGACTACTGCTATATCCAGCTCACTCTCCTCATTTCACTTTCAACCTATTCCTACATCCCTTATCTGTATCCTTATTCAGAAACTTAAACCAACCAACCCCTCAGCTGATCTACCACCAGCAGAATATTTTCAAAAAGCTGCAAAACCCATAGCCTATCCCATATCCATCCTGATTAATAGAACTATAACTGAAGGAACCATCCCATCTATCTGGAAAATTTCACATATTATCCCCCTCCATAAAGGTGGTAACTCCAATGAGTTATCAAACTACAGGCCCATAGCTATACTATCACCCCTGGCAAACATTATGGAAAAATATGTACATAAACAACTGCTAAACTGCCTTACCCAAAACAACCTACTAGCTAACTGTCAACATGGTTTTAGGCCATTTCACAGCACCACCTCTGCCCTCTTATCCTTCACTGATTGCATTAACAAAAATTGTAATAATAACATTATTTCCTCATCTCTGTTTATTGATCTCTCTAAAGCCTTCGATATGGTTAACCATCAGCTACTCATAAACATACTTAAAACCCTTTCACTAGACACACTGGCTATACAATGGTTCCAATCCTACTTAAACAATAGACAGCAGGCTGTACTATGGGATAATAACTTATCCACCCACCTTCCCATTGCCCTTGGTGTCCCTCAAGGCTCTATATTAGGTCTTCTCCTATTTTCTATTTTTGTTAATGACCTACATTCAGTAATTCCACAAGCTACCTGTATCCAATATGCAGACAATTCCATGTTAATATTCTCAGCCACTTCTCCATCCGATCTACAGACTCTAACCCAAAAGGTGTTTAATACAGTAGAAAAATGGCTTCTACACCATTGCCTCATCTTGAACCACAAAAAAACAAAACGCTTACTATTCACTCCAACTCATAGGGCCTCCCCACTTAACTTTACTGTTATATCTAACAACTGTACTATCATATCTCCTGATCCCCCTACCAAACTACTAGGGGTATTAATTGATAACAACCTTAACTTTGACGCTTATATTAATAGTACAATAAAAACAGTCAACAAAACACTCGGCTCCCTTTATGGGATCAAACCCTTCCTGACTCCATTAGCTAGGACTACTATTGCCCACACCCATTTAATCTCTACTCTCCTCTATGCCTCCTCTATATTTACTAACTTGTGTAAAAATAACCTTAACAAGCTAGCAATCTCCTATAACAATATTGCCAGATTTGCCACTGGCTCTGCTTTCAGAACCCATCACTGTCATAATCTAGAACAACTAGGATGGCTAGAGTTACCAAACCAACTACTATATAACCAAATAACAGTTGCACACAAGATCCTGTATCAACCTACTAATACCCCAATACTTACTAACCTCATCACCCCCTACAATAATCTTAAGACCCTACACTCTTCAAACTACTTGCACAAATGAACAAAACCAACAATATGGCTGGTGACTACTTGTTCTCTTTCACTGCTGGCAAAACATGGAACTCACTCCCTAGTGACCTGACCTTGCTTTCCTCAATAACACTTTTTAAAAACAAACTGAAACTATACCTCAAAACACATTGATTATGCCCTTGTGCTAACCCTGACTAACTTCCTCACTTATCGCTGGGTACATGATACTCTTTCTGTACCAAGTAGGTGCTCCTCTGTTAACCTTTAAAGAGAGTGTATTTTCATATATTAACCTCATGTCATTACAAACATCTTCCTGTATTATTTCCCAAATCATTTCATGTATAAAGATTCTTCAACCAGCAATGTAAAGAAATGTAAATAATTGCTGAAAATGTGTGATGTACCTGTATTTTAGAATCAGTCATGTAAAATAACTAATATTTGTGTTAATTGGAGCTTTTCTCCCCTGGCCTCTGCTGAAAATTGACATATATCCAGTTGGACCAGCCCAGTCAACAAATGTAAAATAAAATAAAATAAATGTGTATATATTTCTTAACTTATCAATATTACTCTTTTATTAATATTAAACAAAAGATGTTTCTTTCCTTGTGCATTTTCATATTATTCATAAGGTGGTTACTCTTCTTAATTCTAGTATTAAATGCAATATTCACTACATACAAAAGAATTCATGCCTATCTTATATAGATGTGTGTCCTTACCAACTGAGTACTGTTGTTCTGGTCTGAATTTCACATCCTGACATTAGTATTTACTTACTGCACTTGAAAATGACAACTCTTAGCATACAGCAGCTGCTAATCTCTTCTGTGCATTTCTTATTCTTTTTAATTCTACTAAGCTATTCTAATGAGAAACAAACATCTCACACCAAGTCACTTAAAACGAACCAAGAAATACAACAAGCTGGTTACACCGGCTGTTAAAAACGGAGCCTTTTGAAGCAGTTCGGAAAGGCTTACTATTTATTAAATCCACTTATTTGACAACAAAGTAGAAAATGAAAGAACGACCAAATACTGTGAAACGCTAAACAGCGTTTTTCGTTCCACACAATAGTAGAACTTCCTCAGACAACGGTCTTCCATTCACTGCAGTATTTAAAATTAATGCACATGCTTACAATTGTCGTTAATAGCATACAATTTGTTTTTTAAAGTGCCAGTACTTCCAGATGTAACCATGCAATCGCAACATTTACACACATTTATATGAGCCATTAATATAAATCGTAAATATATTGTGTTAACTAAATCCAATGTATTACCTTCAATAAATTTATAAATAGGTATGTAAATACATAATTTTATAAATAAATAAATAAATACATGATTAAATTTATTCCCTAAAGACAGTTGTTGTGTTGGTATCTTTATATAGGACCTTTCATGTACTTTACATATTTTTACTAAAACTAAAAAAAGTTGCTCATTACAAATTGTATTGAACCAACCTATCATTTATGGCAACTCTATTTAAACATTTTTTATTATTATTATTGTTGTTGTAGTGTGTGCATCAAGTACCTGCCATCCAAAAAATGCTCGTAACTGACAATAGTAGCAATAACAACAACACAAATTAAAATTAAGAAGTCAATGCCTTACCCATGTGCTAAACTAGTAGACAGTTATTTAAAGGAATATGTGAAGGCAGAACATCAAATATTAAAAGATTCATGGGCGTTCTTGCAACATATGCAATCTATAACATATGATGACACCATCAATTTTCTAACAGTTGATATAGTAAATTTGTATTCCTGCATCCCACACGATTTGGGGACTGAATGGGTAGTGGACTTCATTAGATCAAAAGGGGCCAATAATAACGAATGTCTATTAATTGAACAACTATTAGTGTCTAAGCCAAGTCCTCCACCACTATCTCTGAAACCAGTGATTCGTGTCCTGCTCCAAGGAGCTGACACACACATTCTTTGAGATTTGATTTGATACATACACACACACACACACACACACACACACACACACACACACACACACACACACCTGGGAAAGGCTAGCACAAGTTTACTGGCTATGCCACCTTCTGCCCAGACTGTAAGGTAGTTGCTGCCACCAGACACTCCCAAGCCAGCTACTCTAAGGCTGCTACAAGGATACCAAATTATACTGATTGAAATTAATATTAATATGGATGGTAGTTTGACCAATGCAGTAAGGCTTTCATGAGTGGCCACAGAGTCACTTAACAGATATGAGTACTCACAAAGGTTAAAATATTCTCTAAAGGACCATCCACAATGAAAAGTTTAAATATATTTAATAATAATAGAACATGAAAATACTAACATCTATTTGCAAGAAACATCAGTTTCAATCACATGCAATATTAAAAATAACATAGGTGGACAGTTTCACACAGTTTCAGAAAACACAATACTTAATTAATCTCACTATATTTTCCTGACTAATATAAAGCATTACTACTCCCTGGTCACTTGCTAAAGGAAGGCAAGATGAAGTAGGTCAGTCATCTTCCTTCTTTATCAGATTCCAAGAACAGACTGCCATGAGACTTCAGTCTTAACTACTATTAAACATTATTTTAGTGATTGATTCCAGAATGACATCACATACATCTGGTCATCTGACTCATGGTTCCCATAAACCCACCATTGCTAGAAACTGCCATGATTTACCACATATTTTAAATAAAGTTTGGGACCCTGCCTCCTGTCTAGCAGTTCTACCATGTTGTTAACATCACTGAACTTTCTTACCACTTTGAAGAATTCCTGCCAAGCTGCCTGCAGCTTATTGTGTCTGACAGGAATGAGAACCATAAACTGTTATCCCACAGCATAGTTGCAGGCTTGAGCAATCTTGTCATAACAGACCTTTTTCTGCTGTTGGGCTCCTGCCAGGTTCTCCTGGGCCAAGCCCATGAGCTTCCTAAGCCTTGTCCTGAGGTTCAGGATATATGCCACAACAGACTCCTTGTGGGATTTATACTCAACCTCTCACTCATCAAGAATCAAATGTAAAGGCCCCCTCACCCTATGACCATACAGCAACTCAAAGGGTGAAAAACCTGTGGATTCCTGGGGTACCTCTCTGTATGCAAACAAGAGATGAGACAAATATTTTTCCTACTCTCTCTTAAACTAGTCTGCAAATGCCTTTAGCAAGGTATTTAGTGTTGCATTTAACCTCTCCACAATAACATTAGACTTGGAATGGTAGGGGTGGTCCTTAGGTGCTTCACCCCCCACAGCACTTCCACAGACAAGCCAGCAGGTCTGAAATGAAATTGGCACCTCTGCCAGTCAGTATTTCATTCAGGAAAACTTCCCTGCTGGAAATCTCTAACAAACCATTTGCCACCTTCTCTGCCTCAATGGAGGACAGAGCCACTGCCTCAGGGTGTCTAATGGCATAATCTACTATGACCAGGATATACTTCTTCCTTGTGGAACATGGGGTACTCAGGGGCTCACAGTATCCATAGCTACCCTCTGAAACAGTGCCTCAATCACAGGCAAAGGCAACAAAGAAGCTTTGACCTTGTCTCCTGCCTTGCCTACTTTTTGACACTGTTCACAGGTCCAGCAGTACCCTGTTATATTCCTTCCAATCCCAGGCCAGTAAAAGCTCTGCATAATACATCTCTTGGCACTTTTTATGCCCAAATAACCAGCAAAAGGAATGTCATGGGCTATGGCTAGAAATGCCAGACAGTAGACTCTACGCACTACCAATTGCTATATTATCTCACCCTCTAGCCCTCCCTCAGGCATTCACTCTCTCTGCAGTAACCCTTTGTTCCAGTATACAGACTTCCATTTTCATTGAGTATCATATGCCATCCTAGCTACCTCCCTCAAGCCTCTTCATATAGGGTCTGAGAGCTGAGCCTGTTTCAGTTCTACCTTTATGACCTTTCCCAGCTCCCCTTCCAGAGGAAGTCTGGTATGCATTGACAGAGGTGCCTCACTGTCAGCCTGGGTATTACCACTCACCTCTGCCTTTGCAGTCATTCTGTCAAAGTTAACATCAGTACTTACCAGCAGCTGTGGTTCACCTTCAGACTCACTGCTTCAGGGTAGCTCCCTCCCTGAAATAGCCACCTCATCACCAGCCCTGGTTTTAGGTCTAGGGTCTGCCTAGGTCTCCTCTAGGTTGCCAGACCCACATGTCTGTCTCCAAACCTGACTGCGTGTAACCGCATGCACACAAGATACTGTATTATCAGAATCATTCCCTATCAAGACATCTACAGGGATATCCTCAAACACATCTACTTGCTTGCTGCCTTTTCTACCCTCCCAGGCAAGGTGAGCCTTGACCAGAGGCATTTGGAATGGGGTCCCTCGAAAAGCTCTGACTGGAGTGGACTGCCCAAGCAAGTATTGTTCCTCTTTAACCACTGCAGGCTTCATAATGGTTATGTCAGAGGCTGTGTCTCTCTTAGGAGTGGCCTGTTTATCATCCACTGGGATTGGATATAAACTTTGGTGATAGTTTGGTACCCCCCCTTGTCTCAAGACAACTTACAACTGGCATACTGTCATTCCCACTTATTGGCTCCTCCACCTTTTGTTCCCCACCTTATCTCCATGGACATCTATATGATACATGGCCCCACTGGTTACATTTAAACATTTAATCCTTTGATCCTGGTCATGTACCTGAACTAGTGGCGTCCACTGTTACTGTTGAGCTCTGTTGGAGTGGTTTATGCTGCACATCATGATTTCCCTTATGTGCATATGCAGCACTGGGTATCCCCTGCCTGTGCAGTGATGCCCTGCTTGCTAAGTAGAGACCCCCCCTTTTCCCCAGCTCAACTGCAGAGTTACACTCTTGGTCTGCCAACCAGGATCTCATGTCCTCAGGCAAAGTGCTAAGGGGCTTGTTCCCTCACCAAAAGGTCTGCCCATCCTTCCCTGACCAAAATGGTCTGCCAGGCCTTCAGATGTGGTGACCTAACACCCACTCACCCACCTATGAAATTAAGTGCTTAACTCAGCAATATAATCACACATCTGCCTTGTGACTATTATCACAAAACTTTTTTTTCTGTAAGATTCAAGTGTTAACTTAAAACATTCAAGTAAACATTTCTTTACTTTGTCATAGTTTAAACAGTCAATATCAGACAATTTGGAGTAAGGGGGTCAGGAACTGTACCCAGAGCACTTGGTCAGCATTACACTGTTTACATGCCCTTTCAAATATATGAATAAAACTATCAAAGTTATCCCCCTCTGTAAATTATGGAAGAAATTTACTGACCTTGATTTCTTCTGGGGTTCAGTTATTCCCTTCCCCATTACCTCTATGCCCCTGTCAAAGATTCAGCATCTCCCTCTCATGTTGATGCTACTTATCATTTTCTTTGGCCTCCAAATGCTCCTGTCTCTCTGATGATTCTAATTTCCAACATTTGGCCTCCAGTTCAATTCTCTTTAACTCCATACAGATTATTAAGTCGTCTGAGGAAAACGTGAACTGTCCTGTTTCTGAGGGGTGCACATCCCCATCACCAAACTGGCTATCCTCCTGGTTGCTTGTCTGTGTTGAGGCTGTAACTAAGGCTGAAATCATTTCCTCTTTAGTAAGGTTGGCATGCCCAGTCATTTGGCTTCATATACCTTGGCCAACTGGTTCTTTGTCAGCTTACCATAATCCTCTGCTGACATCTTTGCCTGCTTTCCCTGACTAAACTATACTAAGAAAAAATAAATAAATAAAACTGTTGTAAAATAAAACTCTGAATGTTTACCTTATGGCTGCTGAGAGGGCACAGCACTAGTAACAACTACCTAGAGGCTACAGAAGTTCAGTTAATATCCACACCACTGCTCACCAATATGTGATGTCCCCTCTCTGGGCCAGTAATCAAGGAGCCTGAATCTTCACCAATGACACTGTAGAGGGGTGTTCACTTGGAACAAAAATGGATACACCCAGATTTCCAGATGCAGCTCTCTCCATCAAGCACAATTTCTCTTAAGAGCACATGGGGAACCCACTTAGCCAGGGGTCTGGGTTTCTCTTTCTGTCTTTACTCAGGTCCTCAGTAAGGCTCCCCACTGGCACAGTTGCATAGTTAAGTCCTCAGCTGAGTGTCCAAACCATCCTCCACCACTCTCTCTGTGAAACCAGTGTTTTTGTGTCCCAGATCCAAGTAGCTGACACACACACACACTGAGATTTGATCTACACACACGCACATACACACACAGACATATATATATATATATATATATATATATATATATATATATATATATATATATATATATATATATACATATACATACACACACCTGGGAAAGGCTGGCACAGGTTTACTAGCTATGCCACCTTCTGCCCAGACTATAAGGTAGTTGCTGCCACCAGACACTCCCAAGCTAGCTACTCGAAGGCTTTTACAAGGGTATCCAATTATACTGAGTGAAACTAATATTAATATGAATGGTAGTTTGACGAATGCAGTAAGACTTTCAGGAAAGGCCACAGAGTCACTAAATAGATATGAGTAGTCTCAAAGGTTAAAATATTCTCCAAAGGACCAGCCACAATGAAAAGGTTAAATATATTTAATAATAAGTAATAAAAGAATGCCAAAATACTAAATATCTATTTACAAGAAACACTAGAGTTTCATCACAGGAAATATTAAAAGTAACACAGGTGGACAGGTTCACACAGTTACAGAAAAACAATACTTAACTAATCTCACTATATTTTCCTGACAAATCTAAAGAGTTACTACTGTCTGGTCACTTACTAGAGCAAGGCAAGATAGAGTAGGTGTGTGTTCTTCCTTCTTTATCAGGTTCCAAAAACACACTGCCATGAGAATTCAATCTCAACTAATATTAAACATTATTTTAGTGATAGATTCCAGAATGACATCACATATATCTGATCATCTGGCTCATGGTTCTTATGCAACCCCCATTGCTAGAAATTGCCAGGATTTAGCACCTATGTGTCAATAATACACACACAGAGCATTGCTAAGACGTGCTGCAGCTCCTGGAAGTCATAAAACCATAAATCACTTCCACTCTTCCTACAGCAGCTAATAAACCATACTTCTTACAGACATTGCATCTCTGGCATCATTCAAAACTGTGAGATAACATCTTTATGTCCTAGGCCTAGTAATTTAATTTCTTACTATTTTTTTTTAATTTGAGATTAGCCTCTGCTCTTCCAGTATTCTTTGTTAAAACATATGCATTTAAACAGTTACAATAATGCATGTATATTTCTTTTTCTGACCAAAGGAGCACACTGGCAGTACATTTTTAACACAAACAGCTTTATAAATACATTTTTCAACAGAAGCATCTGTACAAATCAGTTTCATATAGACATGACATATAATTCTTTACATAGTTCCAGCTAGCTATGCTGGCATATGTTACATATTCACTGCCCTACTTCTCCTGGCATAGCTGGCAATACCTCACATCATCACACGTATATTCTGATATTGTTCCATCAACTTTATCTATAAGCCAGTTATTTTGTTTTAAGATGAATTCAGTCTGAGACACACCTTCACTTATTCTCCCTTCATGGTCACATGAAGTGTCTTGTATACTGATGATTTATACACTTTGTTGTTTCATAAGTATATCTGTTCCATCTTCTTTCTGGATTCTTCTTTGAAGCTTTATGTTTTGTCTCCAGTTTATACATTTTAGTAATATATCCTGCATGCTAGATATTAGTGACTGGATATCTTTTTTAACAGAAGAGTTCTGAATACATTTTTGAGTGGCTCATGTCAAAGTCTCTTCTCTCTTAACCAATCAGATGAAATTCTGACAGATTACAGCTTTTGAAAAAAACCCTGCTTTAAATCTTTTCTCTTACTATTAGTGAATATAAAAAGATACAAGTATCTACAAACTCTATTTTTTATTAAATTTTCTGTCTGAGAAAAGTTTTCAGTCACAAATTTTTCACTTGTTTCTCTCAGTTAGCCATCTTGGCCACTCTCCCCTCTGGTAAGTCTTGGCTGTGGCTTCCATATGAAATGTGCACGCTATCAGTGTCACTGTGTGAGTTGATTTGTATTCTCTGGTTTCCTCTACCACCCCAAAGACATGTTGCAGGTGAATTTTCATCTTGTGAAATACCTGGCTTGTCAGGGACAGTGTCAGTATGTGTACTGGAAAATCATTGCCCCAGACAAGCCAAATTAATATTGTGTGCATATGTAAAATGAAACCATTGATTTTTTTTTTTACTTCTGGGCATATTCAAAAAAAAAAAAAAAAAAACACTTTAGAAAATAAGTTAAAAAACACATCACAGAAGATCCAACCCCCCAGAGCTTCTGGCCTACACACCCTCAACTGTATAAATGGATTTTGACTCAACCTTTAAGTGGACTCTGCCTTGAATACTACCTAGTCTAAAACCCTCCTTGCTCAGACGTGTGCACAAAAGCTCACTGTAGCTTGTGTGGGGCACTGCTGATGACATCATTATTTCTAGATTTTCCTCTCAGGCCTCAGAGGTGTGTACAGATCACTGTGGCATGTGTTGGGGCTGGGGAGACTGTGATCTTTATTGCATTAGCTTTACTCACAAAGTACAAGGTATGCACAGTAGGTCACAACACCATATTTTGTAATAGTGAATTTCCTAGGAATAATGAGATGGAAATGTTACTGTGATCATTTTTTTTCACTTTACACAAAATCAAACATCAGACATGCATACAGGTGGCTATCTTTATGAAGAAGGTAAGGAGACATGCTGCTTGCATATGTGTGACTGTAACAGGTTGAAATATGTTGTGTTCTGTTTTATCATTTTTATCAGAGTATGACAATGAATAGGTACAGCAACTGTGCCTGTCTTTTGGGGTTAGAAGGCATACTGTTCAATTATATGACCATAGCAACTTGAAATATCTGACTTTGGGTATCTCTGCCTTCACTTTCATTCCAGTCTAACATCAAAAGAATATACAAAATGTGACTATGGTTTTATTTTACTTTATTTGAGAGTGAAGAGAGGCAGGTACTGATCCCAAACAGGATTTTTTTAAAGATGTAGGAAGGTGGGTACTATTCCCAAATATGATTTTTTTTGTATCCTTGGAGGCATGTGTCTAGTCATTTTATTGTGAACTGCTGTTTTGACAGCTTTGAACACTAAGCCTTGGATATAGCTTATTTATTTTTTGAAATACAAAAACTCACAAATAATGATAACTGGATTTCTTTACTTATATGTTACTTTTATTGTTCAGACTATCTCTTTACTTATATGTTACTTTTACTGTTTAGACTATCATTGAATTAGAAGTTTAGGGGAAAAAATGCACCCCATAGCATCTATAAGTCCATGGCTTCTAAGGGCATAGTGGTGCCTAGACTCCAGGCTTAGTTGAATTATTTCCTCTATTGTTATTACAGTGCAGTCTTTGTCAGTTAGGGTGTGTTGAAAGGATGCAAGAAAAATCTAAGTTGAAGAGTAAGACTGAAATTGTTTTCTTAACTATTTTTTGTGCCACCATAGGCATAGGATGCTTCTGGAGACCTTGAGGCCTCCAGACTGTCAGCCAAATTCACTTTTCTCCAGTGTTAGGAAGTCAGAAGATAGGTTTACTGAGCGATTTGCATTAGAAGAGAGTAGTGTCTGTGTGTGTGTGTGTGGGGGGGGGGGTGGGTGGTGCCATGAAGCCCATCAATTAAGGCACCATTTCACCTAAGGCCAGTAAAACTAATACTCCAGGGTGAGAGGGGTCTTAATTTAGACACAAATTAGGGATGGTTCAATTTTGTTTTTTGTAACTCTATCCCCATGCACATGCTTAGTAAAATGGCCAGGGTTTTTTTGCAATGGATATTAAAAAGAGGATTTCATCCAGTTTTGTGAGAGATACAACCCCTCAAGACATCTCTGACCCCCCATGGGTATAATTCCAGCATTCCCTTGGAATTCAACAACAGTAAAGTACAGTTGTGTACACTTACCATAAATGTAGATGTTCGAGTATATTCACTGTTGCAGTCATTACATTTGGTAATCTGCTGGCAGGTTGCCCTCAGTTGGCCTGATTAACAAAGTCTTGGGTCCTGCATCGGTTGGTGTCCCTTCTTCCATGACATCAGGTCATCAGGGGTATAAAACATGTAGCCAACGTCATTACATCAGTTTTTCTTGCCCCAGATGTCAGGTGCACCCCCCCCCCAAATGGGGAGCAAAAAATATATATGTATATATAAGTATATAATTTAAAACACAAAAAATATACCTCCAAACAAAAGCAAATACACTCAAAAAGGGTTTTGAGCAAAGTAAAAGAAAAGAGAGGTATAGTAAGAGAAAAAACAGGGGGCTGTAGGGTGGCTAACCAGGACTGCAACAGTGAATACACTCGAACATCTACATTTATGGTAAGTGTACACAACTGTACTATGTTCTTCGTGTTTCACTGTTGCAGTCATTACATTTGGGTAGAATCCCAAAGCTATGGTTGGGAGGATGGATTTATACAGCATTAAGAGCAGCTATAAGGCCCTGCAGGACAGCAGTGGCAAAGCCAGCTCTGGATTTAGTGAAGAGAGGTAAATGGTAATGTTTGGTGAATGTATGAACTGAGCTCCAGGTAGCAGCTTCTAGAATGTCTCTGGTAGGGACCCCTCTGAGAAAGGCTGCAGATGTAGATGCAGCCCTGGTGGAATGAGACCTGATCACCTTGGGGATAGGTTTACCATGGTGCATATAGCAGAAACTAATACAATGGCTTATCCATTTGGAAACAGTCTGCTTTGAAATAGCCTATCCCTCTGCCCCTGCAGCAAATGCCACCAATAGTTGTTCAGATTTTCTTAGAGATTTCATCCTGTTTAAGTAGAATCTAAGTTGTCTGTGAACAGCAAATGAATGCAGAATTTGCTCACCCTTGTTCTGTGGATTGGGGAAGAAAGTAGGCAGATGAATGGTCTGATTAAGAGTCACACTGGATACCACCTTAGGCATGAAAGATGGATTGGTCCTGATAGCCACCCTGTCCGGATGAAAAATAAAGAAAGGCTCCACTGCCATAAGAGCCTGTAATTCTGAAATCCTTCTAGCTGAAGTGACTGTTAAAAGGAAAGTTGTTTTCCAGGAGAGAAAGTTTAGGTCTGCAGTAGCAGCTGGCTCAAAAGGAGTTGGTGCTCTCCTGGGAGGTCTTAAATTTTTGGCCCCTCTGAGATACTGCTTCAGCAGAGGATGAGAGAAGAGGGGAGGTTCTGTGTTGTAATGAGCTGAAATGACAGAGGCATGGATTTTTATGGAAGAAAAAGATAGGCCCTTGTGAAGCATCTCAGTTAAGTATTGCAGAATCTGAAGAATATTGGACATTGCTGTGCTTATTCCTTGTGATTGGTTCCAGGCACAGAATCTTTTCCATTTGTCAGCATAAGATTTTCTAGTACTAGGCCTTCTAACCTCCAAAATGACATCCATCACTGGTTTGCTGAGCGATGCCAAAGGTGAAATTAATTGATTAGCCATGCTGCAAGACTCAAAGTTTGGAGATGAGTGTGCAGAATTTGGTAGTTCTGCTGAGACAATAGGTAAGGTGTCTGAGGCAGGTGCCATGGAGGATGGTGTGACACATTGCACAGGAGTGGGTACAAGTGTTGGCAAGGCCAGTCTGGAGCAATCAGAATAATTTTTGGTTTGTCCTGTTTGACTTTTAGTAGAACTTTGGAGAGCAGAGGCAGAGGGGGAAAAGCATAGACTGATAGGTTTTTCCAGCTGAATGATAGAGCATCCACTTTCCAAGCTTTTTTTTGTGATTAATTCTTGTGCAGAATTTATCCAAATGATAGTTCTGGGGTGAGGCAAAAAGATCTATGTCTGGGTTCCCCCATTTGTGTGTCAACATATTGAAAACTTGTGGTTCCAGTTTCCATTTGTGTGGGTCCATAAGATTTCTGCTTAGTTCGTCTGCCAGAGTACTTTGCTTTCCTGGCAGGAATTGAGCTTGTAGTTGTATCTGACAGGTCAAGGCCATGTTCCACAATGCCATGGCTAGTCTGCAAAGGGGGTAGAAATGTGTACCCCCCCCTGCTTGGTATGTACCACATAACTGTGGTGTTGTCTGTCTTTATCATTAGTTGTCCTGGATGAAGGTAGTCCTTGAAGGCTGTCAGAGCATTCTGTACAGCTAACATCTCTTTCTGATTGATATGTAGGTGCATTTGATTTGGGCTCCATTTGCCCTGAATGCACTTCCCTGCCAGATGAGCCCCCCAAGCATAGTCTGATGCGTCTGTTGTTAGGGTTTGGGCAGCAGGGGGTGGAGTGAATGGCAGTCCCCTGTTTTGGTGGCAGGCCTCTTCCCACCATAGGAACTGTAGTTGCAGGCAAGGTATAATAGGAATCATTGTTTCCAGGCTGTGACAATGTCGACTCCATAAACTTTTTAAGTACCACTGAAGTTTCCTCATATGCAGTCTTGCATATGGAATTAGAAGAATGCAGGAGGCTATGAACCCCAAGGCTTGCAGAATTTGTCTTGCAGATAGCAGGGTTTTTGTGGCCACCTGTTTGAAGTAAGTCATCAATTGAATTTGCTTTTCTGGCATAAGGTAAGTCATCTGGGCAGTTGTATTCAAGCTTGCACCCAGGAATGTATTTTTTTGAGAGGGTACCAGTTGTGATTTCTTTTTGTTTATGGTGTACCCCAGACAAGTTAGAACCCTTTTTACAAACACCAGATGCTTTAGAAGAATGTCCTTGTTTTCTGCCTGAATTAGACAATCATCCAGGTATGGATATATTTGAATATGTCTTTGCCTGGGAAATGCAATTACTGGTGCCAGGCACTTTGTGAAGACCCTGAGCACAGTAGATAAGCCAAAGGGCAGTGCAGAGAACTGGTAATGCAAGTAGCCTGCTTTGAAGCGGAGGTATTTTCTGCAAGATTCCATAACGTGGATATGCAGGTAAGCCTCTAAGTCCAGAGTTACCAACCAGGCATCTTTGCCTAACATAGGTAGTAACTCCTGAAGAGTCAGCATCTTGAATTGTGGAATGTCCAGAAATGTGTTTAGAGTGGATAAGTCCAGAATTGGACACCATGATTTGTCTTTTCTGGGTACCAGGAAAAGTCTGGAGTAGAAACTTTGTCCCTTTTCCTCTTCTGGTACTAGTTGAATAGCCCCCATGTTCATGAGGGACAGAACTTGTTTCTGGGCCTCTGCCCACTGATTTGGGGGCAGATCTGGCCATCCGTTTGGGATTGGCAACATGTGGAAGTGAAATCTGTATCCCTGGGATACTATATTTAAAACCCATTTGTCCTGGGTAATAAGTTGCCAGTTTTGTGCATGAAGTGCTAGTCCCCCCCCCCCCCAAAGGGGCGGCTAAGAGGTAAGCGCTTGGTGACTGTAGAGGGAAGTCATTGAGACTGTTTACCATAAGGAGGTGCCTTGTTGCTTCCAGTTTTGGATGTGGAGCCACCCCATTGTTTTGTTCTAAAATTCCTTGTGACTGAAACCTGGAGCCTTTGGAATGTCTTGATTTGACCTGAGCGGCTCTCGAGGGGACTGGAAAGGACCAGTTCTTAGTAGGTTAGTGCCTTCTAAATCTTAGAGGTTGCATTTGTAAGAAATCTTTCACAGTTTGCATAGATTTAGCTTTATCTTCCATCTTTTTTAACATTTCTTCAGCCTTATTACCAAAAAGATGGTCCTGTTGTAAAGGGGCATCTAACAATTTTTCTTTAACATGGTCAGGCAGAGTTTGCTCCTTGAGCCAAGCATGCCTTCTTAACACAGACCCAGTTACAGCAGCCCTGGAAGAGGCCTCCAAGGAATCAAAATCACATTGCAAAGTATGTTTTCCAACTTGTTCAACTGAATGCAATAAATCCTGCAATTCTTTATTTTCCACACAGTCAGAAATTAACATCATTTTCTGTTTAAGTAGTCCCATGATATGCTGTTGATATTTAAGCATATGAAATTGACAGTTTAAAGCCCTGATTGCCAAGGTTGCGGACGTGTAAACCTTCTAACCCCATCTATCCAGCGCCCTGGAATCTCTATCAGAAGGGGTGGGATTTTTGGCAGTAGAGGCCTTAATGCCCTTGGGACCCTGAGAAATGGTTTCAGGATCAGTAATAGGGTTTTTGAAAAGGAATTTGTGGGAATCAGGAACCCTGTAGTATCTGTCTGGCTTACAAGGAGTGGAGGCAGAGAATCAGGAATCATACTAGATTCTGAAAAAACATCATCAAAAATGTCTAGAACAGGAGGTATAGCCAAAGGCCTATGCTGAGGAAGTAGAAGAAAATCCCTAAGTCTCTTTTTAGATTCAGGGAAATCCTGACTTTCCCAGTGGAAATGTTCCCTTAAGGCATGTAAAGTTTCCCCAAAAGGAAAATCCTCAGGGAGAGAGGCAGAAGGAATGGAATCCTCTGCATCAGAGTCCTCATAAGTAGGAATAGACAAATCCTGTTCATTAGAAGAGTCAGAAGAAACAGAATCCTGTTCAGAAGATTCAAAATCAATGCCTTGCCTAGGCCTCTTAGAAGGAGGGGGTTGGCTACCCCTGATCAGAGTAATTAAATCTTCAGCCATTTTTGATCATTTGTTTTTTAGGCATAGGGGCCTGCACATGTGGCCCAGGCGTCGTTTTTTTTAGATATAGATTTAGATTTTGGCCTTAGTTTTGAAGATGGCGTCGGTCTAATATGCAAATCTGTAGGCCTGAAAACACCCTCAGAAGCCGGTGCCTACACAGCGGCTCCGAACCCAAGGTAGAGACATCTGCAGGTTCCATAATTGAAGTATCTCGCGGCATACCGGACTCCGAATGGGTGCCAGTAGAGGCCTGCGAATCAGAAGTAGCGGGTATTAGGGGCTGCAAAAGCGCCTCACTGAGTACTGGTGAACTGGTGACTGTCTTAGGAGAAATGTCGTCGCCGGTTTTGGACCTTGACGGTCTGTCTCTGTCTTTTTCTTTGCATTTTTTAGGTATTCTGGTAGTCGGATTGCTAACCGACGACATTTCTGGATAATTAAATTTTGAGCAAAATATTTAGAAGCAAAAATATACCAATGTTTAACTGTGCGTTGATTAAATTTAGCACAAAACCAACAGCAAGGCATGTTGTGGTCAGGACCTAGGCAAGGAATACAGTACAAATGAAAATCCTTATGAGGTATTTATTTCCCACAAGTAATGCAATTGTTAACTTTTACTGACATCGGTAAGGAACAAGAAAAAGTTTCCCCAATGGGGTACTTAGCTTTTAGTTGAAGACTTTGGTTCTGAAACTCGAAAATGAAAATTTCAGGAGTCGGCCAACTGGCACTTGTGAACTGCTTCTGCTTCGGGCACCGCACGGCAAGAAAGACTGATGTAATGGTGTTGACTACATATTTTATACCCCTGACGACCTGACGTCATGGAAGAAGGGACAGAAACCGACTCAGGACCCAAGACTTTGTTAATCAGGCCAACTGAGAGCAACCTGCCAGCAGATTACCCAAATGTAATGACTGCAACAGTGAAACATGAAGAACATCATGCATGAGAATGCACTCCTACACCCTTCCCTAGTGGAGGGAAGAGGTGAGATGACTAAGCCAGGTTATTCCTCTCTTCCCCTATGCCAGCTCCAGTAGACAAACAAGCTTTTACTTGTACTCAAGCCTTTATTCCTCTGGACCAACACAGCTGAACACATCAGGGCCTGTTCTGGTCCTATAAAGAAGGTGGTGTACCTAGTAAAGCAGTGGCTACTATTGTTCAATGTGCACTTAATTCAAATCAATAAAAACTGAAGGATCTATATTTCAGAAGGGCAGACTTCTCAAGAAAGCTCTAGCAAAAAGATACAAATGCAAGCCAAGGAAAGTACAGTTGTGTAAGAACTTAGCATAACTTGCCATATATAGGACATCTACTGTTAGGCTAGGTTTTTACACAGCTGTGCTATGCCCTTCCTTAATAACTGTTACAGTATTCCTTACTGCAGGGAGAGCACTAAAGCTACTGTAAAGAATGGGAGGTGGAAGAAGGAAATGAGAAGCTCTCCAAAACACATGGAGGATGGACCAAGCAAAACCTGCACTGGCCCTTGAAAACACATCCAACTTACAATGCTTAGCAAAAGTATGCAGAGAAGACCAAGCAGCATCTTCCATAATGGATCTAGGACTGAGACCCTTAAATAAAGCTCCATATGAGGACACTGCCCTAGTAGAATGAGCTTGAAAGAATTAGGAAGCTGTTTCCCATGAAAACAGTAACAAAAGGAAATGGCCTAAGAAATGGTTTGACTGTAAACTGCTAAACTCAGTTTCTTGTCCTGAAAAGAAGCAAAACATTGTTCAGATTTTCTGTCTTTAGTCTTATCAAAGTAGATTCTGAGCTCCCTATACAAATTCAAAGAATGGAGAATCCTCTTACTTTTATTTTGTGAAGAGGGAAGGAAGGAAGGAGGGAGGGAGGATTGATATTCTGATTCAAAGACATATCACTGACAACCTTAGACATAAATGTAGGATTGGCTTTGGCTTTAAAAGACAGCTTTAGCAGAATAATATGCTAGACCAGAACTATGCAACTCACACAGACAAGAAAGAACAATCGGGATTCTTACAGAAAGAGGGCACCGTTCATTGTAATGACACCAAAAAGAAAATCTCTTCCCCTTAGCAACATAAGATTTTCGAGTAGTGTTTTTTTTTTTTGCCTCCTCCTAAATCTAAAGAACAAAAGCACATCCTCATAAAAATGGTGTCAGATAGATACCAAAACCCTTTCAGGGAGCCAGTTGTAGGGTGAGAAGATAAAGGTGAATGAGAGATCACTTGTCCTGTGTGAGAAAGTTTGTTCTGTGGGGTAACTTTTGATGACTGCCTCTGGCTAGGTGAAAGAGAAGGGCAAACCAATGCTGTCTGGACCAAAAGGGAATCATAAACAATATTTTGAGTCTGTCCAATATAATCTTGTGAAGGACCTTTGGCAACAGAGGAAGAAAGGGAAATATATACAGTAACAGCCCTCTCCAATAGCAAGACATGTTATCCAGTTTCCAAGCTAGGGAACTTGGCACTCTGGAGCAGAACTTACTGGGTTGTTTGTTCTAAGGGGAGGCAAACAATTCCACCCGAGGAGTAACCCACTAAACAAACAATGTCCTGGAAAACCTGTCTATGCAAACTCCACATGGGAGGATCTGTCCTGGATGTGCTCAGAGTGTCTGCCACTACATTGTTTTCTGAGGAAATACAGACTGCATGAAAACCCAAGTGGTGGTGAATGGCAAAGTCTCATGCTACGAGCATTAGTCTGCAAAGGCAGTAAGACTTTGTCCCCCGTGATGCAACCACCATTAAAGAAGCATCAGCAACATTATAGCTACATTTGATCAAATATTTAGCTACCTGGGAAACAGAAACGAGCAAAGAAAGAGCTGAAGTCTTGTTGTCTGAGTCAGGCACATCCACTAAGACCTCCCTCAGTTGGAAAGAATGGAAAGCAGACATCTGGTTATTTGCGCATGCTAGCTGATGGCACTAAAAGCCAAGAAAAATCCAAAACATACACTGTGAAGCCAAGAAGTAGAGGTAAACACCTTCTTTCCTATCCATGGCTCTGCTATCTTTGTCTGTTGGCAAGACTTTAGGAGAAGTGAGAAATTTAGTGAGCTTGTTAGAAAGAAATGAAATTGAGCTTCTGGGACCTTTTTTTTTTTAACAGGAGGCTGAAACTCAGTGACTTGAGGAGCAGACCTAAAAGAGTTTAATAGGGCTTCAAGAACAGAAGGCACTATAGCAAGTCTAGGGAAATCCATCTGAAGAAAATCATAATACCTATTCTGATCTTTAGACATCAAAAAGCTTACCCAGTTAAAATGTTACATCATTTTAAGGACAGTATCCCCAAAGGAAAGTTCCTCTATTGGGAAAACAGGGGAAGAGAGTCCTCTTCATTAGAACCCACTGCAAGAGTTGAATGAATCTAGGAAGAATAACCTAAAGACTCCTCCCCACAATCTAAATCTTCTACATCAGAAAAAGATGGCTCCCTAATCCTTTTTAAAGGAGTTGAAGAAGGAATACCTATAGGAGAATGGAATGACACCTTCGGAAGTGGTTTGCAAGACATCAGGGCTTTAAAAAGAACCTTGGGTAAAGTCTTGCCATTCTTACTGGTGATCCTAAGTAAAATAAGCAATATGTCTGGTTTTCTAATTCTTTTTATAGGGATGCTCACCCTTGCAAACCTTGAGTCCTAATGTATCGCTATCAAATACCTGAGACTTCTTCCTTTAGAAGAATCTGTGGAATCTCTCCAGACCCTTCAAGAATCACCAGCCAAAGTTCCCCCTTCTCATCCTCAATGGATGCTGGTTCACCCCTAGCAGATATGTGAAAAGCCTGCTCCATATCAGCCTCAAACAGTGTCATGACATCAGACTTGGGTATCTGAACTAGACAGTCTGTGGTCTTCTCATCACACAAAATGGAAAAGTTCAGCAGGAGTCTCAAGTTTCAATTTCTTCCACTTGTTCTTTAAAGAAGACTAGACATCCAGGCAGGAACATTCCAAAGCCATCTTTTCTTGAGCAAGAAGCTTAAAGCATTGATTTTCAACATACATTGACACAGAACAAAGACAGCTATGCAGGGTTTTAACAAGGAAGGCCTGTCAAATAGAACACTCTTTATGACTGTGCTCAAGACCTTAACGAATAAAACACTTATCATGCCTGTTCTTATGCAGAATCTGCCACCGACAATTATATTTACCCTTCCTGGACACTCTTTATGACTGTGTTCAACACCAAAACATTAAAAAAGACACATTGCATCTATCCTTATGGGGAATTTGCCTCCCACAATCACATTTTCCCCTTGATGGATGACATGTACCTACAATACAACCCAGTTACAGAAAAAGGAAGAGTCTTCAATGGGATACTTATCTGCCCATGGCCTGGTCATCTGCACCTAGGTGTATTATCTACAGACCTAAAACAAAACACTGTGTTTGGACTGCTCAGAAAGAAGTGCGATGAGTTTTGGGCATGTACTTCACTTATGTACCTTATGATTCAGCTGTAGGACATATGTCTGATGTATGGTGCGTGGAAGGGCACTGGCTTCAGAAAACAAACTGGAAGTATGGCTACCCTTGGCAGGATATCACTATGGTAAGGCTTAATGCAACAGGTAAGGACATCAATGAAAATGAATTTGAATTGTTGCCAAAGTAATAAGTCCAGCATGAAAGCATTATGAAAATATAAAGTCATTAAAGCTACATTAATATTCAAAGTAGGTAGCTTTGAAAGAGGGTAAAACCTTACAGCATTTAGGAAGTGCAATGAAACACAGAATGAAGAGGGAAGGGAAGCATACCAATCAAAACAGAAGGATACAGGAAGACTAGTCACTAAAAGAGGAATAAACAAAATGATAGCCATCTCTCCCCCTCTCTCTCTCTCTCTGTATATATATATATATATATATATATATATATATATATATATATATATATATATACATACACACATATATGTTTATACACACACACATTTTATATATAAAGTAGGGTAAATTACAGAATATACCATGTGACCATTTTTCTTTTCTTTTTTTTTTTCAGGACCTCATCCTCTCTACTTATTAGGAAGCTACAAACAGAACTTAGAAAGGAAATGCAAATGGCATTAATTAGAACTGACAAAACCATGAATGGTACAAAGAACTGCTAACATAGTAAATAAGAAAGTACAGTTTTGTACCTACCATAAATGTAGATGTTCGAGTGTTCACCCTGCTGCAGTCATCACACTTGGGTTATCCTGTCATCAGGCGGTCCCGCAGTCGGCCGGAATTCCAAAGTCTTGGTCCGGCGTCAGTTGCTGTCGCCTCTTCCCTGACGTCAGTGCGCCAGGGGTATATATATATATATATATATAATGCAACCAACGCCATTTTCTTCAGTTTTCTTGCCCCAGATGTCAGGTGCCCCCAAAAAGGTGGTCAGAATTAGTACCAAATGGAGTAACCACTGTACAAACACAAAATCCCTTCAGCTATAAGCAAATACATCAGTAAGGCATAGAAGAGATTTAGCCAGTATATCAGAGGGGATGGAGGGAGGGTAACCTGGACTGCAGCAGGGTAAACACTCGAACATCTACATTTATGGTAGGTACAAAACTGTACTATGTTCATCGTGTTACCCTGCTGCAGTCATCACACTTGGGTTGAATCCCAAAGCTAAGGTAGGTGGGAGGTATCATAGAGGGTTAGTGGAGGCAATAAGGCCCTGCAGAACTGCAGTGGCGAAGCCCGCCCTGGACTTAGAGTAAAGAGGTAAGTGGTAGTGTTTGGTAAAGGTGTGTACTGAACTCCAAGTTGCAGCTTCTAAAATTTCCTTGGTTGGAACCCCCTGAGAAAGGCTGTAGAGGTAGCTGTTGCCCTGGTAGAGTGGGATCTAATGGTAGCAGGAACTGGTTTCCCATGATGGGTATAGCAGAAAAGTATGCAATGACCTATCCATTTTGAAATGGTTTGCTTTGATATAGCCTTCCCTTGAGAAGCTGTAGCATAGGATACAAAGAGCTGGTCAGATTTTCTGAAAGCCTTAGTTTTGTCCAAGTAGTAACGAAGCTGTCTGTGAATGTCCAAGGAATGCAGGAGTCTTTCAACTTTGTTCTGTGGATTGGGGAAGAAGGTGGGTAAGTGGATGGTTTGATTTAAAGCTACACTGGAAACCACCTTAGGCATAAAGAAAGGATTAGTTCATAGAGAAACTCTGTCTTGATGAAAAATGAGGAAAGGTTCCGCTGCCATTAGTGCCTGTAGCTCTGAGACTCTTCTAGCTGAAGTTATTGCTAGGAGCAGGGCAGTCTTCCATGATAGGAACTGAAGATCTGCAGAGAAAGCTGGTTCAAAGGGAGGTAGCGTTAGTTTTTCCAGAACAAAGTTGAGGTCCCATGTAGGAGCTCTCCTGGGTGGTCTAATGTTTTTTTGCCCCTCTGAGGAACTGCCTTAGAAGAGGATGTGAAAATAAAGGTGGATCCGTGTTGTAGTGAGCTGAAATAGCTGAAGCATGGATTTTAATTGAGGAAAAGGAAAGTCCTTTGTGCAACATCTCAGCTAAATACTGTAGAATGTGAGGTATGTGAGGCTGAATTGTGTCTTGACCTTTAGCTTGGTTCCAAGCACAAAACCTTTTCCATTTGTCCGAATAAGCCCTCCTGGTGCTTGGCTTCCAGAATAACATCCAGAACTGCTTGTGAAAGAGGAGCTGGTTGGGTGTTTAGTTGATTTGCCATGCAGCCAGATTTAAAGTTTTGAGCTGGCTGTGAATAATCTGATTGTTTTGTTGTGTGAGCAAATGGGGTATTTGAGGCAATATCCATGGTGGGCTGTGGGCCATATTTTTCAATAGCTGATACCAGTGCTGGCGTGGCCAGTCTGGGGCTATGAGAATCAGTCATGGTCTCTCCTTTTTGACTTTCAAAAGAACCTTTGTGAGGAGAGGTAATGGAGGGAAGGCATATACTGTCAGGTTTTTCCAACTGAAAGAGAGAGCGTCCACTTTCGAAGCTTGATGGTGGAATGTCCATGTACAAAATTTTGTCAGTTGGTAGTTTTGAGGACTGGCAAACAGGTCTATGTCTGGAAGGCTCCATTTTTGAGTTATCATTGCAAATATTTGTGGATCTAGTTTCCACTCGTGGGGATCTTTGATGTTTCTGCTGAGGTCGTCTGCCAATGTGTTCTTCTGTCCTGGCAGGAATTGAGCTTGTAACTGGACTTGGTAGGCCAGAACTGTGTTCCATAAGATCATTGCTTGCCTGCATAGAGGGTAGGAATGTGTACCCCCTTGTTTGTTTATGTACCACATTACTATGGTGTTGTCCGTCTTCATTGCAAGTTGTCCTGGATGTAATAGATCCTTGAAGGCTGTCAGAGCTTTCTGTACAGCTAGCATCTCTTTTTGATTTATGTGCAGATTTCGTTGATCTGCAGTCCATAGGCCTTGAATGCAGTGTCCTGCCATGTGTGCCCCCCAGGCATAGTCTGAAGCATCTGTTGTGATAGTTTGCCTGGCTGGAGGCAAGGTGAAAGGCTGACCCTTGTTGAGGTGACATGCCTGTGACCACCATAGAAATTCCTGTTGTAGGCAGGGAATGAGAGATATCATTGTGTCCAAGCTGTGGCTGTGTTGAGACCATACGCTTTTTAGGTACCACTGTAATTTCCTCATATGCAGCTTTGCAAATGGTATTATTAGTATGCAAGATGCCATGAAGCCCAAAGCCTGCAGAATTTGTCTTGCAGTTAATTGGGTCTTTGTTGCCATTGTCTTGAAATATTGAGTCAGTTGTAGTTGCTTGTCTGGCGTAAGATAAGCCTTCTGGGCCATTGTATTCAAGCTGGCTCCCAGGAATGTCATTTTTTTGTGAGGGTACTAGTTTTGACTTCTTTTTGTTTACTGTGTACCCCAGGCAGTTTAGTAGATGCTTTACAAAGGCCAGATGATGTAAGAAAATGTCCTTGCTTTCTGCTTGGATGAGGTAGTCGTCCAGGTATGGATATATTTGAATTCCTCTTTGTCTGCAGTATGCAATTACTGGTGCCAGGCATTTTGTGAAAACTCTGGGCGCAGCAGATAAGCCAAAGGGCAGTGCAGAGAACTGGTAATGGGTTGAACCTGCAATGAAATGGAGGTATCTTCTGCAACTTTGTCTGATAGGGACATGCAGGTATGCCTCCTTGAGGTCCAACATTACTAGCCATGCTTCCTTGCCCAACATGGGAAGTAGCTGCTGTAGTGTTAGCATCTTGAATTTGGGTACTTGTAAGTAAGTGTTTAGAACTGAAAGGTCCAGAATTGGTCTCCAGGTATTGTCCTTTCTGGGCACTAGAAAGAGTCTTGAGTAAAATCCTTAGCCTTGCTCTCGAGTAGGTACCAGTTGAATGGCTCTCATGTCCATGAGAGCTGTAATTTGTTTTTGTGCCTCTGCCCATTGATTTTGTGGCAGGTTTGGCATTCCTCTTTTCATTGGCAAGGTGTGAAAGTGGAATCTGTATCCTCGTAAAATTATGTCTAGGACCCATTTGTCCTTTGTGACAATGTGCCAGTTGTCTGCAAAAAGTGCGAGTTCCCCCCCCCCCAAGGGGGCTGCTAAGAGAGTATTGCTTGGCCAGATGAGGTGCAAGTCATTGAGTTTGCCTTCTGGTGGATTGAGACCTGTCTTCTTCTCCCTTCTGTGTTGTAGTGCCCCATTGGCGAGGTTTATACTGGGCTTGTGGTTGTCCTCTGCCCCTTGAGCATCTGTATTTACCCCTCTGTGGTCTGTCCGTGGCTGGAAAGGACCAATTTTTTGTTGGCCAGTTTCTGCTGAAGCGAGGGGGTTGTACTTGTAGGAAATCTTTGACTGTCTGCATAGATTTTGCCTTATCTTCCATTTTCTTTAAAACTTCTTCTGCTTTAACTCCAAAAAGAACATCCTGCTGTAAGGGAGCATCTAGTAGTTTTGCTTTAACATGATCAGGCAGAGTTTGTTCCTTTAACCAAGCATGCCTATGTATAACAGACCCAGTGACAGCTGCTCTGCGGGAGGCCTCCAAAGAATCAAACCCACATTGTAAGGTATGTTTGCCCACCTGCTCAGTGGCGTGCAACAGATCCTGTACTTCTTTCAATTCAGATTGTTGAGGGAGAGTGGTTATTCTTTGCTTTAACTGAGAGATTAGAAATTGCTGATACTTAAGCATGTGAAATTGACAATTCAGTGCCCTCATAGCTAGTATGGCTGAGGTATAAACCTTTTTCCCCCACCTGTCTAGTGCTCTGGAATCCCTCTCAGCAGGTACTGGGTTTTTAGCCATAGAAGCCTTAGCCCCCTTGGGACCCTGGGAGATAGTCTCTGGGTCAGCTACAGGGCTTTTGTAAAGAAATTTGTGGGAATCAGGCACTCTGTAGTATCTGTCAGGCTTAGCCGGAGCAGGAGGTAGAGTGTCAGGGTTGAAACTGGATTCTAAATAGACATCATCCACAATGTCCAAAACTGGTGGGGTGGCAAGTGGTCTGTGTTGGGGGAGTAAAAGAAACTCTCTGAGCCTTTTCTTTGAATCAGAGTAGTCCTGACCTTCCCAGTGAAAATGTTCCCTCATAGTGTGTAAAGTTTCCCCAAAGGAGTAGTCTTCAGGAGGAGAAGCTGAGGGAATAGAGTCCTCAGCATCAGAATCTTCATAAGGAGAGAAGGAGTAGTCTTGGTCCTCAGAGGAGTCTGAAGAAATGGACATTTGCTCAGAGGATGCATAATCTTCCTCTTGTCTAGGCCTTTTGTCAGGAGGGGGCTGGGAACCCCTGATTAAAGAAATCAAATCTTCAGCCATTTTGAGCATCTGTTTCTTAGGCATGGGGCCTTGAACAGGAGACTGAAGTGCAGTCCTTTTAGATTTAGAAGGAGTCTTCGACTTAGAAAATGTTTTAATGGTGAGAGTCTTCGGTCTGAAAACGCCTTCAGAAACTGATGGCGTTTCTGTAGCACCGACGTCTTTTGTAGCAAAGTCGTCGGAAGGGCCTGAAGTAAAAGGCTGCATAGGCCTGGTACATTCCATCAAAATTTCCGTAGCGGTCTCGGGTTCCAGATCTGCGGTAGTCAGGGGCTGCGTCGGAGCCTCACTGAGGACCGGAGAACCGGAGACCGGATCAGCCGAGGCCTCGGAATCTGGCTTAGGCCTGGGCTGTCTGTCCTTATCCCTGCGTTTTTTGTGCACGCCAGTAGTCGGTTGCTCTGACGGCATGGTGTAGTTAAATTTCCTACCCAAGTAGTGAAGTGCGAAATCAAAGCGTCTTTTAATAGTACGCTTATTAAACCTAGCACAAAACCAACAAGAAGTGACGTCGTGGTCTGGGCCTAGGCAAGGTATGCAATAAGAATGAAAATCCTTATGAGGTATTTGCTTCCCACAAGAAATACAATTGTTAACTTTTTCTGACATCGGTCTATTGCAAGAAAAGTTTCCCCAACGGGGTACTTAGCTTTATAGAAGACTTTGGTCTGAAATTCGAATTCGAAAATCTCAGGAGTCGGCTGACCGGCACTTGCGAACTGCTTCTGCTTCGGGCACCGCGTGGCAAGAAAGACTGAAGAAAATGGTGTCGGTTGCATTATATATATATACCCCTGGTGCACTGACGTCAGGGAAGAGGTGACAGCAACCGACGCCGGACCAAGACTTTGGAATTCCGGATTACTGCGGGACCGTCTGACGACAGGATAACCCAAGTGTGATGACTGCAGCAGGGTAACACGATGAACATCAGTGTAAAGAACGTCTAATGGCATTAATTACAACCAAGACAACCACTGCTGAAGATATTGCATGAATTGAGAAAATTATCACCAAGTAAAACTGAAAGAATTGATAACAGCACTAACCAGTAAAGAAAGAAGTACTGTCATGTAGTCAGCTTACATTAATTGTACATGTACAAAATGTGGTCAGTGTAGCTTTCACCTAAAGGAACTCTGCTGCAGCCTGAGGTCTATTGTCTGGACATATTTCAGAGCTTTGTACATTTCCCCTCACCCAAGATGAATTCATCTTCACAGCGGATGTCTCCATATTTCTAAGATGAAAGGTTTTATATGCCTGGTCATCTTTATTTGCTTCTTATAACCTGAGTGTAAGGGAACGAAAAACACAATCAAGAAAAGGGTGCCTGCAGTAAAGACCCAGGATAGTGGCAATGGCCTTTGGTGAACAATTCCCACCACTGCATTACCTGAGCAAAGAGTGGATGGAGAGAAGAGCAAGAAGCATCATGAATAAGATATAGGTCAAAAAAAGGGGGAAGTGATGTAAACCTAACCTGGGCTCCATGATCTTCAGATTTAGAGGGAATGGAGTGTAGGAAGCATGACTGCAACAGTGCCCATGCTTGAACATCTACAGTTATGGTAAATTTACTACACAACTATGTTATAGTCATTATATGATTCACTGCTGCAGTCACCACATTAGGCAAGGCTGCCAAAGTTAGCATTCCTTGTAGGTGGCTGGTTGTACCAATTAGCAGGAGGAGAAAATGGAAGACAACATGCTTTTGGATTGACAAATCAAATCCTGCTCTAGTCCTAGAAATCTCCATCTTATGTTACTGTCACTAGAAATGCTTTCTTCTAAGTCAGGAATTTGAAGCTCTGCAGAGACAGCTGGCTCAAAAGCCAAAAAGATGACCTTTTCCATCACAGGTCTCTGCCTTGGAAGCCTGAGATTCAGGATACCCCTTTAAGAACTACTTAACTGAGAGGTCTGAATGCTGGTGGTGGTGGTTGAGGGGGTTAGCAGGCCAAGGTGGTTGACAGAAATACTTTAAAAGAATTATAAGCAATGCCAGGGTTGAAATGCTCAGAAAACCATTGATGGACCACTGGCACATCTCCCTATTTTAGGTTCAGGTCCCTCCTTTGAAATCAGAGGTGCAATCTCTTTCATAGGTTCACAGGTTCATAGGTATGTACTAGGCTATTAGCCCTAGGGCCTACATAAGTCTAGCCAAAAAGGTACCCTGGCTTTCGCCACCCAAGAAAATTATTTTCTTGTGCCCCTGTCGAGCAGAGCCACAGAAGTGATCCCTGGGGTGAATTTCCTATTTCCTATCCAATCATCAAGATTAACTTGGAGGGATTGGGATTTCTTTAAGTGGAACATGTCCAACAGCTCTGGGTTTGTCATAGCTTTGTATGTTAGGCAGAGATCACCTCTGAGTAGGCGATATGCAAAGGAGTAAAGCTGGAGTTTTTTGAGACGGTCTGCGTAGGGCATCTGTTTGAGGCCAGTAATCCTCTTTGTGAGGTATTTCTGTGGCATTTCCAGTTGTTGTAGATGTCTTGTGAGGTACATACCAAAAGGGGCATTGTACTCTATAACTGCTCTAATGAGTGATGAGTAGAGGAGAACAATGACCTCTTTTTTTTCTGGATGAGAAACCTTTTGTAATGAGCTGAGCCATGTAGAAGGATTTCCTGACCACTGTGGTGATGTGATTATCAAAGGAGAGACTACTGTCCACCTGTGTCCCAAGGTCTCATCACACTTTCGGCGTTAAGTACACTACCACTTATGGGGTAGTTCATGGGTACAGAGTTTTTACCAAAAGGGATGACGATACACTTTTTGGCATTGAGCTTCAGGTCATGGCTTTGACACCAGGCATCTGTCTCAGTGAGGCCCTTTTGTAGCATGTCCACATCGTTAGGAGTTTTGATTATGGCTCCTAGTTTGCAGTCATCTGCAAACTTTGTTAACCAAAGACCTCCTGTGTTAGCCTGTACTTCAGAGAAGTAGATACCAAACAGGAGAGGACCCAGGACTGAACCCTGTGGTACTCCACTTGTCACTGGTCTGAAGTCAGATTTGGAGTCTGCTACTTTCACAGTGTGGGTTCTGTCCATCTGCCAGTTGGCAACCCATCTTGTGACATAGGGATTTATACCTAGTTTAGTGAGCTTATCTATAACTCCAGAGTGAGGGATGGTATCGAAAACCTTGGTGAAATCTAGATAAGCTGTGTGAACCACCTTACCCTCATCTATGGCTTTGGTGACTGCTTCAAAGAAGTCAATCAGGTTTAGGAGACATGATCTGCCTTTTGCAAACCAGAACTGGGTAGGGTCCAGAGTTTGGAGATTACCAATGTCTTGTTTATGAGTTCCATGATGATACGTTCCATGGCCTTGCAGACCAGGCTCGTCAGGCTAATGGGGTGGTAGTTCCTGGGGGCTGTCATGGCTCCCCCTTTGTGGAGTGGGATGACCATCATGGTGTGCCATTCAGTGGGCATAAAGCCTGAAGTGAGGCTATGATTGAACATGGTAATTATGTAGGGTGCCAGTTCATTCTGTAGTTTGTTTAGAAAGCAGCCTGGGATATTGTCAGGTCCCATGGATGCTCTGTTCTTGGCTTTGGAGAGTGTGTTTTTTACATGTGCAGCTGTGATTACAGGAACTTTGCATTCTTCCGGTATAGAGATGGGCCCTCTAGGGGGTGAGAGGGGGGTAAAGTTAGCACTGAACCTATCTGCCAGGATGTTGTCAATATCAGTTGGTTCTGTATATTTAGTGCCATTGTGCTGTAACTCAGAGCAGATCGGACTGTTGCCATTGAAATTCTTGACATAGCTATAGAATGCTTTGTGGTTGTCTTTAGAGTCAGTGGCAGTTTTGTTTTCATAACTAGCTTTAGAGGATTTTATGAGGGATCTCAGCTTCTTACTGAGGTTGACCAGGGAGTTCCTCCAGTCATGGGATTTTACTCTTTTTTGCAACAGTTTCTTTCTTCTGTTGTAGAGTTTGTTTATGGCAGAGGACCACCAGGTTGGCTTCCTTTTTTTTGGAGACTAGCATCTTGGTTCTATTAGGGATAGCGTGATCCATGCACTCGTGTAAGTGCTTATAAAGTGCATTTGTGTAGGATTCAGCAGTCGTACCTCTATTGTCCATCTGCATAGGTGTCATAAAGTTTTCTACTTCTGTCTTAAGAAGTGTGATGTTGACTTTCAAGAAGTTTTTTATGGTGGTTTCCCTAATTGGGGGTGGGGGTGGGATGTGGATGTCTAGGGTGATTAGCTTGTAGTCAGATCTGACCAATGAGGAATTGATCTCTGGTGTGGAACACCGGTTGCCCATGTTGGTAATGACCAGATCTAGGATATTACTGCCCCTGGTGGGGGTGTGAATAAGTTGATCCAAGGCGTTGGAATTTATGAATTCCAGAAACCCTTGAGCAAAAGAGTTGGTACATGAGTAGTTTTCCCAGTTAATGGTGGGGTAGTTGAAATCACCCATTATTAGGGTGTTGGGTTGTACCCTAACACTTTCCAGTGTATCAAGAAATGAGGAGTGGGAATCCTGGGGCATGGTGGGGGGTCTGTAGCTAGCTACAATATGGATTGTGGTCTTGCCCACAGTTAGTTGCACTTGAATAATCTCAGATGCATTATGCTGTGCAACTAGCCTGGAGGTGTGGATATCCTTAATAAATATGGACACGCCTCCACCTTTAGTGCTTCATTCTGGGTTAGGTGGCTCAAATGTGTGGTATGAATTATAGCCTGGTGACGCAGGGGTGCTCTCTGGAGCTTTGAACCAGGTCTCTGTCACTGCACAGATGTCGATGTTCTCCATTTTAAGGAGTGCCTTGAGTGAGTGCATTTTGAGGTTTAGACTTCTAGCATTGAGTAGCATTACCCTCAGATTTTGCTTGCTTGTACCTGTTATGGTGGTGAGTTTGTCATTTGAACCTTGCCTAAAAACGGCACTATAGGGGTGGCAAGAGCCTTAGCCAGTATCTGGAAACCCAAGGGCGACAGGTGCAGGCCATCTCTGGCAAAGCATTGTGGTCTGTCGATCATGTCGTCCTAGGCAGACAAATACTGGATCACCTTAAAATGACACCAGAAGCTTAGCCGATTGTTGAAGTCAATAATTTTGTCCTTGTACTGTGGTATCATTCTCGGTGATGGCTGGATGCTACTCAAGGCTAGGGTCATACCTGCCTGGGCCACAAGATCGGAGAGCTCCTCCATATCTCTTTTCATGTAGTCCAGGGAGGTACATCTCAGGTCATTCACACCAACATGGACAATGACAGTGTCATATTTGTACTTGTTGTGGAGTGACCTGAGTGCATGCGTTATGTGGCGGATCCTGGCACCTGACAGGCAGCTGACCATATCTTTCTCCTTGTTTAGCCTGGTGAGTGGAACATCAGTGTGCCTGACTATAGAGTCACCTATGACTAGAGTGTTGGGTACGTTATGCCTTATGGGCTGTGGTTGAGTGGCACACTGAGTTTGTGGGCTATGTGTCATTTGGGTTGTGTTGGGGGGGGTAGAGTTTGCTTGCGTTTCTGCTTTGGAGGTCCCTGATGCTTGGGCAGGTTTTTATTGTGAGCCTCCATGAATGTAGGCTTGTGTTTTTTGTTTCTATGTGTGTGTTTTGGTGGTGTAGGTTTTGAGGGACTATGTGATGAGTGTGGTGTAGTGCAAGTGTTTACCTTCTCCTCTTGATGATCTAATCCAGTCTTGGGTGCAGAGAGCTTTGCTTCCAGTTTGGCCATATAAGTGCATCTCTCACAGGTTGTAGTGTTGGGTGGTAGGATGAGAGGGTTTTCTGTGTACATGTGGGAATTGCTGCATTGCCCCAAGATGCCCAGATTCATCAGGTAGACAGGAGAAATCACGGGAGCTGACCCTTAGACATGCCTGGATAAGTGCTTATTTATTAAGTACTAAAAACTGCTTTCCTCTAGACAAGTGAGGAAAATTGAGTGCTGTAGTAATTTGCAGCTTATTTAGTGCTTACAACAAGTTCTGAACAAGTGCTGAGTTCAAAGAAACAGATCTGAGTGTTGAAACTAGATAACTGGCTAATTATAAGAAACAAAATAAAGCTAGAAGGCTTCTCCCCAACACAGAAGGCTTGGGAGCTCAGAAGCCTACAAACAGTCTAGACCACTTACAGAAAAGGTAGGAAACAAGCTTAATCATTTTTTTCTTTCCCAGATGCTCCCTTTGTACACAGTAGGAGTACCTGAAATCAGAATATGATCTCACTGTACTCAGTTCAGTGAGCAAATGAGATGGGCCCAGAAGGAGTATCCAAACACAAATTTACAAGAGGGGCGGGCAGTTTCAAAGCCACCAACATTAACACCAAAACAAAGCCAGGGAGGGTGGGTGGGTAACTAACTGAAAAAACAGAGGGCAGGATTCACGAAGGCTTGCACGGAGTCTAAGAGTAGTGTGAGACTCCATGCTGCCTTCGCGATCCAGGAACAGCCCTAAAGTCCGTGTAAGAGACCAGCTAAAACGTCTCTTACACGGATTGGGCGTGGATATGTTAATCACCTCACTTGCAGCTGAATAGCATGCAAATGAGGTAGATTAGTGATCCAGGAAGCCCAAAGCAGCCCGTGTAAGAGCCGTTTTAGCTGCAGAAATGTACTCAGTTGACAACTGAGTATGTTTCTGCAAAAAACACAATAGAGCCATATCAGCTCCAAATAAAGGGTGCATATGTGTCAGGCAGCATGCCAATGGCCAAATATGTGGCCATTGGCAAGGTACCCCGATGCAAATCTGAGAAATAAATATTTTTTTTTCGGCGATCGCCGGTGTTTAAACGCAGCGCAGCCCCGCGCAAATGGGCTGCGCTGAATAAAACATAAAAATGAAGGTTATAAACCCACAAATGTGGGTTTTATGCAATACATGGATTTACAATGCAGGGACCAGCAGACCAAAAACAACATGGCCACCGTTTAGTGGTTGCTAACGGGGGAAGCTGAGTCTAAGACATGTAACTAAGCATTAGTAGGCAATCTGATGCAAATGAGTGTTAGGATACTGAATTCCACTGTCACATAGCAAATGAGCACATTCTGAGTAGTGTAAGAGTTACATAAGGGGGGGGACAGAGTAGGAGATAGGTGACATCATAGGGGGTAATGGCAGAAAGAAATGCAGTTCATTGAAGGTCAGTGTTACATGACAGATGTCAGACACATATCATGGAAAGAGGAGTGCCACAACATAAGCATGGGAAAGTCAAGAAATGGAAGGTGTACACTGTTGCCTACACCAAAGTTTCTTGCTGGGCGTGCAAGCGCACGTGTGCACGCCATGAAGCACGAGTAGGACAGTATGCGTGCGTGTAAGGCAGACTGAGCATGTGGGAGCCTGTTGGCAGACTTGTAACACTGTTTGCGCGGGTATGTGCGCGTTTTAACCCGAATAAGCAGATTCTGAACCGTGTAAGCATGTGTGTGCGCGTGTAAGCCACTGTGAGCGTGTTTCTGCTGGTATGTACGCTGCTCCCCCCTGAGGAAACAGAAAGGAAAAAGGAAGCAACAGAATTCGTAGGAAGCTAGCAGGGAATACTGCTAGAGCTAGCAGGTGAAAACAATTAGAAGCAGGCAATTACACAGGCAGAATAGTAGCCCAGCCCAGCACTTAAAATTCTGCAAACAGCAGTGCAGGATGTTTCTCTCAAGAGACACTGCAAGACAGGAGTAAGCTATTAGAAGTGAAAACTGAAAAAGCTGAACTCAGAGCAGAAATGTTAGGGGCTGCCATAGCTGTCATAATGAGACATAGGCGACTTGCTGAGGGTGGTGACAATGCAGATGGTGCCAGACAACCCACACACACAGTAAGGAGACGGAGAAGAGTGTACAGGCCCAGGGTCACCTACCACGGGTTACATGAGCTGGAGATAGTAGAGCGCTATAGAGTGGACAGAGACCTCCTGCAGCAAATAGTTGAGCTGTGCAGGCCACGCCTCACACACAGAACCAACAAAGGGGAACCCATCCCAGTGGAAACCAAGGTATGTGTTGGCCTAAGAATACTAGCAACAGGTACCTTCCAAAGACCAACTGGTGATATGATGGGGATATCACAGGCATCAGCCTCCAGGGTACTGCACCAGTTCCTGGATGCCATGTCAGCACATGTCGGTGATCATGTATATTTCCCCAATGCCCGTGAGGTATTGGCCAGCAATATGCATCTCTTCCAGCAAATAGCAGAATACCCTGAGGTAGTGGGTGCAATAGACTGCACGCACATACGCATCAAAGCACCAGCCGGTGAGCGGGGTAGGGCCTACATTAACCGCAAGGGATTCCCCTCTATCAACTGCCAGGTCGTGTGTGATGCCCAGGGCATAATAATGAATGTGTGTGCTGGCTGCCCTGGGAGCTACCATGATTCCCACATCTGGCATTTGACGCAGCTGTACCAGACATTTGCCAATGGGGACATCCCACACGGACACCTAGTGGGGGATGCAGGTTATGCACTGGAGCCTTGGCTGATGACACCCATCAGAAACGCACACACACCTGAACAGGAGTGCCATAATGAGGCACACGCACAAACACGTAATGTAATAGAGCGTGTGTTTGGGCTGCTCAAGTCACGGTTCCGGTGTCTGGACACATCTGGTGGAGCCTTGCAGTACACACCAACTACATGTACACAAATTGTCATGGTATGTGCTATGCTACATAATATGATCTTGTGAAAACAGCTGCAGCAGAACCAGCATAGGGCTGGGCCAAACAGCCCCCCACCATTGCCAAGTCCATCACAGGCAGAGCGTGACTCGGAGGAGGAACAACCTGAGCCTGCCCCAGTAGGCAGAAGGAGGCATGCCCAGTATGCCCTGGCCTTGGCAAAGAGGCAACGCATAGCACATACACTGGCTCAGTAGGAACCCTGGGAATGATACCCCCTCTGACTCACTCAAATAATAACAGGGATGCCTAAAATGACATGACCTGCTCACAAACATGTACAGGGAGTGTAATATGTGCATCCGACAGAGGAAGCCCTGCAGCACCACCTGAGGCATGAATGCCATGTGTTAAGTAATGTAACACCATGTACTATATGCACACCTGAGGACCGTTACTAACATCCTACCCTCACCAAGCATCATGCCACAATATGACAATGAGATGATCAATTGCAATAATTGGCTGAAGTATTGCAGTTAGTCAAAGGTGATCCAATGTGTGCCAGCCTGGGATGACATGCTGAGCATGACATGATGCTCCACCTGCTAGGACTGGTGTGCACCTATCAGTGCAGGCCGTATGGATACTGGCAAAGGCTGTTGTTACCCACAGTGTGCCCTGAATAGGTAAGGCTCAAAACACACACCTACCTCCATAGGTATCAGAAGGGATAAGAACCTAGATGTAATGCTACCCAATGCCAGAAGTCTAAACAGCAAGATGCATGCAGTCTAAACTCACCCAGTATGGAGAATGTTGATATCTGTGCTGTAACAGAAAACTGGGTCAAGGCTCACAACAGCACCCTAACACTACCAGGTTACACCTCATACTGTGCTGTACAGCCTCAAAACATGGAACAAGCTACAAAAGGAGGGTGACTAGCAATAATTGTCAAGGATAACCACACTCCCATGTTGGTACCACAACAAGAAGCAGCATGGACTAGCCATGGTCAAGTAACAGTGGCTAAAACTGCCTCCCAGTTTATAGCCTGCTACAGACTACCATCACAACACCAGGAACTGCACCTGGCCTATGTTGGAATACATGAATATATCAAGTCCTCCAAACCACATTATATTGGGTGACTGAAAATACCCAGACATAGACTGGGAGCATTATACTAGCTCCAACACTGTAGGACAAAAGTTCATAGAATCCATAAACCAAAATGCCCAGGAACAACGTACCACTCCCACAAGAGGGGTAAGCATACTGAATGTGATAATCAGCAACATGGGTACTGGATGGCAAGATGAGAAGTGTATTGCTCACTGGTAAGACCAGACCATAGAGTAATCACACTGGATATACACATCCTGACCACAGTCCCTGGCCAGAAAACCACAGTGAAAAACATGTGTAAAGCAAAAGTTGCACTCCTCCAAACTGATGTGGACTCCATTAAAGGCCCTGTGCAGGTGCAAAATATGGGCCACACCTCAGAACCTGTTATACAGGCATTCCATGAACACTGCCAGGAATGCTTGGATTATGCAATCCTAAATTAAAACAAGACACAATGCCATACACGCAGGCATCTGGCATGGTGGACTCCAGCCATTACCAAACCATGCAAGAGAATGAGGAAGCTACTACATGATAGAGCAAACATAAAAAAAGAAGTAATCACTGATCAGTAGTATGGCAATAAAATATGTCCACACATACAATCCACTAAGGCCAGCTACAACAAGTTGAATCTGTGAATCTTGAGGCAATGTTACACCTGCCCCAAGTACACAGACAACCCTCAACTCCCCCCAATAAATACAAATATATGTGAGAGATGCAACCATTTATCCAAACTGGAGGCTGAGCTCCCTCAACTCAGTACTCCCAAAACTAGTCAGGAGGAGAAGGTAACCACACACACCACAAACCCAGTCCCACATAGACCTATGACAACTGAAAACCAAAGACATAAACACAGAAAAACATTCCCAGAGGCCTGAATTACAAACACACCACACCAACAGAGGCCTCCAAAGCAGACACCCAATCAAACAACCTCCAAACATAGCACATGCAACACATATTACACAAAGGGGTGCCAAACAGTCACAGGCCAGAAGGAGAAACAACATGCCTGATACAGTTGTAATAGGTGACTCCATAGTGAGACACGCTGCTGTCCCGCACACCAGACTGAACAAGGGAAAGGGTACAGTAAGCTGCCTGTAGGCTGCTACAATACGCCTCATAACACAAGTATGCAGGTCACCCCAAAGCAAGTAGAAATATGATGCAGTCATAGTCCATGCTGGTGTGAATGACCTGAGATGTACCTCCCCAGACTACATAAAAAGAGACATAGATGAGCTCTCCGATTATGTAGTCCAGGCCGGTATGACACTGACCGTTTGCAGCATCCTACCCTCACCAAGAATGATGCCACAATACAAACACAGAATGATCAGTTATAACAAGTGGCACAATTACTGGTGTCATTCCAAGGGGATCCAATGTCTGCTTGGGATGTCATGCTTGACAAGCCACGCAGCTGTTCCAGGGATGGCTTGCACCTGTTACCCCTGGGCGTCTGGATATTGGATAAGGCTTTTGCCACCTCCATAGAGCCTTTCATAGGCAAGGCTGAAAAGACTAACCCACCACCCTAGAAAACATAAGTGGAAAGAAACATAAGGGTAATGCTGACCAATGCCAGATGTGTAAACCTCAATATGCATGCTCCCGAGGCCCTCCCCAGTATGGAGAACATCGATGTCTTTGCAGTGACAGAAACATGCTGCAAGCCTCCTGACAGCACACCAGCACTACCAGGTTATACCACATATCATGCGTTATGGCCCCAAAACCTGGAACAAAACATAAAAGGAGGGTGAATATCCATATTCAGCACAGACACCCATACGTCCAGGTAACTGATAATGCACAAGGCATTGGAGTCCACCCATGTGCAACTAACCATAGGCAAGACTGCTGTACAGTCTGTAGCATGCTACAGACCACACTCACACACAGGAACCCCACCCAGCCATCCTGAAGACACTGGACAGTATGAATGTCCCACCAAATACCAAACAAGGTACTCACAAATTACCAGATAGGTGGTAAACCATTATGTATGGAAGGAGTAATCATGGACCTAGGGACACAAGTGGACAGTAACCTGTTATGTGACACTCACATTGCCAATGTGGCTAGGAAGACTGTCTATATTGCACACCGTATCATGAAAGGATTCACATCTACGTCAACAGAGGTCATTGTGCCCCTATACTGTTCTCTTATCAGACCCATAATCTAGTACAATGCGTCATTTGGGATGTACCTTACCTGACACCTGCAGCAGTTAGAAAGACCTCAAAGGTACCTCACCAAGAGGATAAAGGGTCTCAAATATATGTCATATGCTGCCTGGCTCTAGACACCCCAGCTGAATGCAGTCACATACTGCCTACACAGAGGCATTGTATGTCTGTTGTACAAGGCCATGTCCAACACAGGAGTAATGGACATGCTCCACCCCAGAAAACTCAAAGCCATCGGAGCTGTGAGAGTGAGAGATGTCAAGCTCATCACATAATGAAATAGGATGTGATGGAGGGACAGATACATAACCCAGAGGCTCCCCACACCCTGGAACAGAATCCCACTCCATGTTAGGCAGAGCCCCTCACTGACACTCTTCAACAGGAATCTTGCCAAGTGGATGGATGATCATAGATTTACACTGGGGGTCTTCACTGTGTCACATCCAGACAGAGGCACAGCAAAGCAAATCATAAATGGCCATAATATTCACATAGCAAGGGGTGGCGAAAGCCACACACACTCTGGCTAGGCTTACAAATGCCCTAGGGTGGATAGCCTAGTATGAACCTATGAACCTATGAAGATACAAATTGTACAGGACACTAAGGATAATCCCAAGGCTTCCTCAACTGATGGTAGGAACCGTGTTGGGAATTCACAGATATGCTCTGAATCACACAAATATTACAAACAACATACCAAACACACACACATATTGCCAACATACATCCTGACAGGTGCAGTGCAAACCCCTAGAATGCAAAATATCTATCCCAGCAGACTGCTGGTCCCCTGACATTGCAGATGCTGAGGTAACAGCCAGCATCTACAAAGCAAAACACACAGCAGCAATGGTATGAGATGGTGTCCTGGGCTGAGTCCAACATGGACTCCAAGAAGAATGGAATGCCAAATCACACTACTGCTCAATGTCAGCCTTACCACAGGATATGTACCAAAAGAGCAGTGAACAACAACAGTGGTCATTCTCAACAAAGGTGTTGCCTGAATGGATACTGAAAACTACCACCCCAGAATCCTGAGAAGCTTGGTCTGCACAGCTATGGAAAGGATCAGCATGTACCGCAGACATAAAGATATTGGGGACCTACTGACACCGGACCCTACACAGTGTGGCTTTCTTAAGTGCAGATCCTGCCCCTAAACGTTTGACTCATTTGGAACAGTCATTAAGGTCATTGATGAGGGCAATGTGGTCCACACAGCGTAGCTGGACCTTGCAAAGGCTTCCATACAATACCCTATGTGTTCATTATAGATATGCTCACCAGCTTAAATATAAACCCCTATGTCAGTAGAGGGGTTGCAAACCAGACCAAGGACAGAACTGACATGGTCAGACATGCTGCAGCCATGTCAGACTACAAACCAGATATAACTGGCATCCCACAAGGCTTGGTCCTGGGACCTCCCTCGTTTGGTATATATGTCCCATAGGTACAGGCCAACATGGAAGGACTGTGTCTGAACATGTCTGCAGAGGACTACAAACTGCCCACCATATCTGACCCTCCAGCTGACACAAGCATCCCACAAAGGGCCACATAGAAACAGACAACTGGTTCCATAGCCATGTCAGCAAGCTAATTGCAGAAAAGTGTATAGTCAAACCCCGTGGATATACAGTAAGTGCCCACCAATTACCACATAGGTGTTAACCCATTACATACTTAACATGTAATGAGAGACCTGGGGACACAAGGTGATAGATATCCTGCATTGGACAAACATGTGGCTGTACTGTTTACAGAAACATACCATATACCCACCTAATCATGAAGGTTGTCAGATCTAGATAAGGGGAGGTCATTGTGGCTCTGCAGTCATCCTTCATCAGCATTACAATTGACTACAATAGCCCCTGTGGGATGTACCTCAGCAGACACCTCCATCAACTGTAAAGTCCCCAACAGTACCTCACCAGGAGTATCAAAGAGCTTGAACAGATGCCATGTGTTGCCTGATTAAACAAACTGCAGCTACACACACTGTCATACTGCCCACCGAGAGGCAAGCTGTGCCTGATGTATAAAGCCATGTCCAAGCTGGAATCAATAAACATGCTGCACCTTGTACAATCTGAATGGCAGTGAGCTATGCACATGAGAGACCTGAACCCCAGCACTGACATACATAGGACAAGCTGTACTGCATGATCCATAACACAGAAGCCACCCCCACTCATGAGTAAACTCCCAGTACAGGTTATCCATAGAGTCACTCATCGATTCTCCTCAAGAGGAATCTTGATGAGTGGATGGGAGATGGTAGGTTTACCCTGGGTATCACTGTTATGTCACAGGTAGACGGAGGCACAGTATACTAACCATGACATATGTCATGGCAAACTCCACTTACAATGTGTGTCGAAGGACAAACACACTCTCCGACTAGCATTAGAAATGGCCTAAGGCACATCGCTAGTGTTTGCAAATGTACACCTATGTTGTGGAATACACTACCAATGTTGGACAAGCCTGGTTTAAGTAGTTCATATCTGAACATAATGCAACATGGTCAGATGTGCACAACTGGCCCCTAACCAGGCTGTTGTGCTCACTATGGAACTGTAAATCAGTGATAGGACTAAAGCCCAGGATACTGTCCACCACAGTGAAAGTACTGAACCAGTACACTATACGGTACTACAGTGTTAGGTCAGTATGAAAGGATGTTGACAACTGTATGCAAAGTATCCCATGCAAACCCTGCAGGTACAGTATAATCCCTGTTGTGTTCATACACAAAGCAGTTGGACAGTAACTACACAACATGACACACAACACACAACCATAAACGGGAGATATTTGTTGAAGTTCACACTCATCCACAAATGTGGTGGGCTGCAGAGTTCAACATATGGAAAGCTCACACTGGGCATGCTCGCACACTTTGATAAATGAGACATATGTCAGACAACATGCCATGGGAAGGCTGAACTGGGCATGCTCACACACTTAGGCCAAATCTCAGTTTAGCAGTTGGCCACACATATCTGGTATTTGTACGTGTTATTCCATGAACCAACCACATTACAGCAATCTGCCCAGTGCACACAGTTAAATGACTACAGAGACATACGTGATATAGTGGATCCCTCCCATATGCAGACATCTTCCACAGATACACAAGTTGTTCATACAAACAGGGAATGCTATGGCAATAAAGACCTGCAAACAGTCTATCAGCAACAAATAATGTGCATTTGACAATTAAACATATGGGTGTAGAGGTCAACACTAGGCTGTTTGCCCTAGGGAATGACAGCTTAGCCAGAGTGTGCTTGGCGTCTGCCTCCCCAGTACAGTAGGCTACTGTGCCACTGTAAAGTAGGTCACATAAGGCACCGTGTGAGGCTAGTGTGCTGTGCCTCTGTCAAGCAGGGACACAGTGGAGATCCCAGGGTTTGAATTTGCTAAGCCACAGCCATGTTGTTGGTGTGTGCTGGAAGAGGGTTGCTGAGGACCTCTAACAGTAAGTGGGCATCAATAACAGACTGAGGGGAGCCTTATCTGCATTGTCTGGACAATTTCACTGTCAACACTGTGTCGTGATGATTATGAGGGATTGAAGTGTCATGCCAGTACTGTTCAGAGATGTCCTCCCTCTGTGGGCTACTGCTCTGCAATGTATTAGCTCACTCTGTCTGTTGGACAGCTCATATATGGCTGGTGTACATCTGACAGGTGTCCAGTTGTGGAGCAGTCATGGGTATATTTGGGATAGCATGATCAATGCAAACCTTCCACATGCTCATAGAATGCAATTGTCAAGGATTATGCAGAGTGGCCTGTATACTCCCCCAGCATCGGTCCTTTGAAGTCTTCAACCCCAGTCTCCACAAGTGTAAAGTCTGCTTTTGATAAATACAGTTTGTTTGCAGTGACAACCTTGCCTGGGGGTGGGGATGGGATATGGATGGCCAGGGAAAGGTGGGTATAGTCAGATATCAACAATGGTGGTCTACCTCTGGTGTGGAACAGTGAGTACCCATGTTGTAGATGGTCAGGTGCAATATGTATTCCCCCTTGTGGCTGTGGTGAGTGGTTCTGCCATAGCACATGGACTCACAAATTGTAGTGGCTGTAGGGTAATGTTGTAGAGGCCTGAGTAGTTCCCACACACAATATGCCTGTACCTGACGTTAACAACTGGAATGGTGTATGTGAACACCTGCATATCTTGGCACTGTTCCCAGGGAAGCAAAGTGTGTGTCCTGGATGTGGGAGGGGTGGTCAGGACTGGTTGTGTTGTGTGTTACAGGTCCTGTGGTCATGAAGCATGGTATAAAACATAACCTGCCAGTGCGATGTGCATATCTGACCCTGACGTAGGTGGCTGCAAATGCATATACATGCTATCCCCCACCTGACAGGTAGTACTAGATGTACATACCTCTGTAGAAATAATGTTGTCAGCACCCTATAAATACTGCAGGTGCAGAACAGATGCCCAGTAATTCGGATAGTGCGCTCTGCTAATGCGTCTCCCTCAAGTGTCATAATATAGTTAGGTAGGAGTTTGAATCCTGCAAATGCTCAGTGTGTGTGTGGGTGGGTGGGTGGGTGAGTGGGGTTGGTGTGTGTGAAAGTCTGTATGAAAGAAATATCCCTTTTGGCAACTAGGAGAACACACTACAGGATGCACATTCCCCTTTCTAATCACTGATGATGTCAGCACCCTATAAGTACAGCAGGAGAAGGGAAACCTCCCAGTAATGCGAATAGTGCGCTCCACTAATGCGTCCGTCTCGAGTGTCATAACATAGTTAGGTAGGGGTTTGAATCCTGCAAATGCTCAGTGTGTGTGGAGAGGGTTAGTGAGTGTGCAAGTCTGTATGAAAGAAATATCCCTTTTGGCAACTAGGAGAACACACTACAAGATGCACATTCCCCTTTCTAAACACTGATGATGTCAGCACCCTATAAGTACAGCAGGAGAAAGGAAACCTCCCAGTAACGCGAATAGCATGCTCTGCTAATGCGTCCATCTCGAGTGTCATAACATAGTTAGGTAGGGGTTTGAATCCTGCAAATGCTAAGTGTGTGTGGAGGGGGCTAGTGTGTGTGCAAGTCTGTATGAAAGAAATGTCCCTTTTGGCAGCTAGGAGAACACACTACAGGATGCACATTCCCCTTTCTAAACACTAATGATGTCAGCACCCTATAAGTACAGCAGGAGAAGGAAAAACCTCCCAGTAATGTGAATAGCGTGCTCTGCTAATGCGTCCGTCTTGAGTGTCATAACATAGTTAGGCAGGGGTTTGAATCCTGCAAATAGCAAGTGTGTGTGGGAGAGGGTGAAAGTAGTGTGTGTGAGAGAACTGACCCTTTTGCCAACCAGTACAACACACCAGCTGATGCATATTCCAATCTCTACACAGAGATGATGTCAGCACCCTACAAGTACAGCGGAAGAGGGCAAATCTCCCAGTAATGCAAATAGCACGCTCTGCTACTGCGCCTCTCACTACTGTCATAGCACAGTTAGTTATGGCATTGGATTCCAGACATGCCACGTGTGTTTTTGTCACACAGAATGCCCATGTGTGTGGGTTGTTGTTCACAATAATGCATGACATCCATTAAAACAGTAATGGCAATGGACACAGATGATGTATGTGTGTGCCAAATACACATATGTACCTGTGACCTTCAATAGTTACCATGTCTGACGCCTGCCACATGTGAATACATGGTATTTGCACTGGATAACATTATGAGTGTGGTCTTCTGTGTGGGTGCTGCATGTGGTATGTGTATATACAGTGTGATATGTAGATGGTATCAACCTAGCAGCAAGGGATACACATCTGGTCTGGGGCATATAGTCTACATGTTGTTGATGAACAGGTGCTGCATGTTTTCACCTGTTGTGGGAGTGGTAACAAGTTGTTCCATAGCAATGCAGTGACTACATGCTAGGAACCTTTCAGCTAGGGTGTTGTAGCTACAGTAATTCATCAGCATTCAGTAATACGTCAGCATTCCTGGTGAGGGTATGATGCCAACCAAGGTCAGGGTCATACCAGCCTGTGCCACATGCTCAGAGAGCCCTTCCATGTTCCCTATCATGTAGTCCAGGGAGGTACATCACAGGTCAGCCATAGTGGCATGGACAATGACTGAGTCATATGTGTCCATGCCTCTGACTGACCTGTATGCTTGTGTTATGTGGTGGACCATAGTGCCCACGGGCATATCACTGTGACCTTCACCTTGTCCAGCCTGGTGAGCGTGACCTCACTGTACCGGACAATAAAGGTAGCTAACACAACTGTAGCAGGTGTGTTGTCTAGCCGTACAGGCTGTGACTGTTTGGCACACAGGATTTGTGTGCTATGTGTTGTGCGTGATGTGTTCTGGCATAACGTATGCCTGTATGTCAGTTGCAGAGGTGTTTGCCGCTCAGGCAGGATGCTATTCTTAGGCTCCACGAGTGGCCCAGTGTGTTCACGTGCTTGTATTGCTGTCAGTGTAGGTCTACATCAGACTGGTATTGTAGTCACTGTAGTATTTCATGCCACCTGACAGGTTATGCCAGTACTGGGTTCAGAGTGCTTAGTCCCCAGTTTGGCTATGTGGTTCCATCTCATACATGTGTTGTACATCCATGTGTAGGGGAGAGGGTTGACTGTGTACATGTGGCAGCTGTGACATTGCCACATGACCCACATATTCCACAACTGTACCATAGAGGTGACTGACAACTGACCTTTGCACATGCTACCATAGTATTGTGATTGCCATGGTGATTAACAGCACATAGGGCCAATGGGGAACAAGGTACACAGGTGCATAGGTTCATACTAGGCTATCTGCCCTAGGGCATTTATAAACCTAGCCAGAATGTGTTTGGCTGTCGCCATCCATTGTAAATTTATCTTGCTATGCCCTTTTTCGAGGTTAGTATACTGTGCCTCTGTCTAGCAGTGACACAGAAGTGATACCCGGGGTAAACCTACGATGTCCCATCCACTCATCAAGATTCCTCTTGAAGAGAGTCAATGAGGGACTCTGCCTAACCTGGACTGGGATTTTATTCCAGAGTGAAGGGAGCCTCTGGGTTATGAATCTGTCCCTCCAGCATGTCCTATTTATTTCAGTGCTGAGGTTCAGGTCTCTCAAGCATGTAGCTCGATGGGATTTGGATATTCTGAGGTGCCGCATGCCTATTAATTCTGGGTATGACATGGCTTTATACATCAGGCACAGGTCGCCTCTGAACAGGCGGTATGCCACTGAGTAGAGCTGGAGTTTCTTTAACCAGTCAGCATATGGCATCTGTTTGAGCACTTTGATCCTCTTGGTGAGGTACTTTTGGGGTCTTTCCAGTTGCTGCAGGTGTCTGGTAAGGTACATCCCAACAGGGGCATTGTACTCAATTATGGGCCTGATGAGGGATGAGTACAGAGGCACGATGTCCTCCCCTGATCTAGATGTAAATCCCTTCATGATGAGGTGGGCTATATAAAATGTTTTTCTAACCACTTTGGCCACGTGGTTGTCAAATGAGAGATTGCTATCAACTTGGGTCCCCAGGTCCCTAATTACTTCTTCTTTACTTAATGGATTACCACCTATGTGGTACTTTGTGGGCACTTTGTTTTTGCCAAAGGGGATGACTATACACTTTTTGGCATTCAGCTTGAGGCCATGGCTCTGGCACAAGTTGTCTGTTTCTATGAGGCCCTTTTGGAGGATGCTTGTGTTGGCTGGAGAGTCGATTATGGCGGTCAGTTTGCAGTCATCTGCGAATTTGGTCAGCCACAGTCCTTCCATGTTGGCCTGTACCTCCGATAAATATATACCGAACAAGAGAGGTCCCAGGACTGAGCCTTGTGGGACACCACTTGTAACTGGTTTGGAGTCTGGCATGGCTCCAGCAATTCTAACCATGTGGGTTCTGTCCTTGAACCAGTGTGCAATCCATCTAGTGACATAGGGGTTTATATTTAAGCTGGTGAGCTTCTCTAGAATGCCCGAGTGGGGTATTGTATCAAAGGCTTTTGTGAGGTACAGGTAGGCTGTGTGGACCACCTTCCCCTTGTCAATGGCCTTGGTGACTGTTTCAAATAAATCAACCAGGTTTGAGAGGCAGGATCTGCCCTTAACAAAGCCAAACTGGGTATGATCCAGTGTCTGTAGGTCCCCAATATCTTTATTTAGGAGGTCCATGATGATCCTTTCCATAGCTTTGCAGACCAAGCTAGTCAGGCTTATGGGGCAATAGTGTCCAGGATCCATTGAGGCACCACCTTTCTGTAGAGGGACCACTGTTGCTGTATGCCACTCTTTGGCCACATATTCTGTAGTAAGGCTGGGATTGAACAGTAGTTTTATGTTTGGGTGTAGCTCTTCTTGGAGTTCATGTAGGACACAGTCCGGGACACTGTCTGGTCCCATTGATGCAGTGTTTATTGCTTTGGAGAGGGTGGCTCTTACCTGAGCATCTGAGATGTCAGGAGGGCAGCACTCTGCTGGGATAAATATTTGCCCTTTCGGTGTGGAGGGGGGGGGAGAAGTTTGCGCTGAACCTGGCAGCTAGGATGTTGGCAATGTCTGTGGGTTTGGTGTTTCTATTGACATTTTGGACTACCTCAGAGCATATCTGGGAATTACCACCCAGGTTCCTAACATAACTAAAGAAAGCCTTGTGATGATGCTTAGTGTCCTGTGCAATTTTCTCTCAAAGCTGGCCTTACACAATCTTATGAGTGCCCGTAGTTTTTTGCTAATACTGATCAGTGATGCCTTCCCTTTTTGGGATTTTGCTGTATCATTTAGTAGCTTCCTCCTTCTATTGTATAGTTTGTTTATGGCTGGGGTCCACCAGACATTATGTCTGCCTTTGGAGGATTGGGTCTTGGTTTTATTCGAGATCGCATGATCCATGCATTCCTGAAGGTGTCCATAGAATGCATTTATAGAGGAATCTGAGGTCTGGTCCGTATTTTCCTCAGGCCCAGGGGCTTTGAAGGTTTCCACCTCAGTTTTGAGGAGTGTGAATTTGCTTTAGAGAAGTTGTTCACTGTGGTTTTCTGGGCAGGGGGTGGGGTCGGGATGTGAATATCCAGTGAGATTAGTTTATGGTCTGATCTTACCAGTGAGGGACACACTTCTGGTCTGGAGCATATAGTCCCCATGTTGGTGATGATCAGGTCCAGTATGTTTTCCCTTCTTGTGGGAGTGGTAACAAGTTGTTCCATAGCATTTGAGTTCATATATTCTAGGAATCTTTGGGCTAGGGTGTTGGAGCTAGGGTCATGCTCCCAGTCTATGTTTGGGTAGTTGAAGTCACCCAATATAATGGTGTTTGGAGAGACCTTCATATTTTCCACTGTTTTCAGGAAGGCCGAGTGCGGTTCTTGGGTTTGGGAGGGTGGTCTGTAGCAGGCTATAACCTGGAAGGCAGTTTTACCCATTGTTAGTTGCACATGGATAGTCTCTGATGCTTGGTGCTTTGCCACCAACCTGGAGGTGTGGGTATCTTTGATGAATATCAATACTCACCCTCCTTTTGTGGTTCGGTCCAAGTTTTGGGGCTGAAAAGCATGGCATGAGGTATAACCTGGTAGTGCTGGGGTGCTCTCAGTAGCCCTGAACCAGGTATCTGTTACTGCACAGATATCGATATTCTCCATGCTAAGGAGAGTTTCGAGTGCATGCATCTTGAGGTTTAGACTTCTGGCGTTGAGTAGCATTACTCTTAGTTTCTTATCCCTTGTGATACCTATGAAGGTGGGTTTGTCATTTGAGCTTTGCCTAACAAAGGCACTATGGGGGTAGCAAGAGCCTCTGCCAATATCCAAAAGCCCAGGGGTGACAGGTGCAAGCCGTCCCTAGCGAAGCAGGTGGTTCAACAGAAGATGAGTATGTGAGGGTGTAGTGCCTGTGATTAGTTAGCAGTGGCATATATGACTGCTCATGTGGACAAATGCCAGGTAAGTCATATGCAATGTGTCACAGGCAACGTACATGTGAACAGGACAAACAGTGACGTTCTGTCAAGTGAGACATGGATATACATATAGTAAGCTATGCAGATGTCACTAGGAGTCCACAGAAGCTCTGTAACTATGCATTGCAGGTGGGATCAGTATTCCAGGGTAATTGCAAGCAAACATGCATGCAAACAAAGCTACAGTAAGCAGGGCTGCATGTAATCCATTGTACAACAAACAAGCTGTACCACTTCCAGTAGGTAACACTGCAAATATGCAGGCACTATGCACATGTACATGGAAATACACAGGTCAGATGGCTAGGGTCCAGTCTCAGCGCACACAAGTGTACAGACCATGTACCATCAGGATGTACAATAACTGGATTGAAACCCATGTGCTCATACCTGCAGTAATACACATGTCAAATAACAGACACTGAGCCTTAACTCAGTGGTTCCATACTTAGTAGGATGTATGCTACCTGGCCTGCCACCACAGTATCCCTGACATGTATGGGGACTCTCCCTCCTGTGACAGTTAGTTTTGTGTGTTGGGGCTGTCTAGCATGGTATGAGATGTGAGCTTGCAGTGCTAGGGTGCTCCTGTGTGTCCTGTACCAGTCGTGTAGTAATGCACACATATCAACATCCTCAAACATCCGCATTGCAGAGTCCAGTGTGGGCAACATGCCACTTGCAGTTTACATGTCCATCATTGCGTATTAATACTTTCATTACCTTATCCCCTGTGCTACCTATGTATGTAGCCTTCTGTTGACATCCTTACCACCAGTATGCCAACATGTGCAGATGATACACTATGGTACTTACCATGGGTGTAGACAACAGTACATGACAATCATACCCTTACTGCATCAGGCATGCTGTGATATACCCACAATTATTTCAGCACACAGTACTGTTAACAACATGATACTATTACTACACGTCTATGTAGTCACCCTGTGCATCAGCAACATGTTAACCTGTACCTGCACTGACGTTACAGATTGCAGGAGGTGGCACAGTTTCATCATATGCACAGGGTGTGAACTTGGTATGCCTGAGTCAGCCACCGATACCACCAATTGACATGTATGTGTATGTGTGTTGGTGAGGGACAGCAGTACAAGGTGGGGCAATGTTGATGCAGTGTGTGCGTGTATGCGGTAACCCTAATTGTTGTCAATTCGCATGTGTGTATGGATGCACACAGTTCCACCTCATGGCTGCCATATACTGGTGTTTGTGGACAGCCACAGACTGTACCTGCCAGGTCATACAGATCAGTGTCTCTGGCCACGGACACGGTACCTGTGCCTTGCAGGGGTGCTACGGACCATATCCGGTACCAACCCAGACTGGGTACTGTCATCAGAAGCAGGTGTTCGTTGAATGGACACAGATCCCTGTTGGGCCTGGCCAGAGCCATGTGCACATGGTCTCCTGGGGCGGTCTGATGACAGCACAGACCCAGCATTGCTGGGGCTGCTGCTGGCACTATGGGGGTGGCCGCGGCCCTGTTGTCGTCCGCGATGACTGCCAGCTGCTGCTGTTGCTGGCATACGCCTATGTCGATGCCTCAACCATCCACCATCGCCCTGGCTCATGGACATGTAGTTGTGGAACCGGTCTAATATGTCCCCACAACGTCTGTCTATGACATCGGTGAAATTACGGATGGCAGCCGCAATGTCATGCATACTGTCAGTCATGGCTGTGTGACATGCTGTCAGCTCCCTCAGACCCTGTCTGGTGTACCGCTCCATACGTGACTGTGCCTGCATGACAGCCCGAAACATAGCTGAGGTTGTAAGACCTCTGTGGGCACGTCTGACAGGGGCAGTACGCCCACGGATGCTCCCAAGAGAACCCCTGGACATCTGTCTGTGTGGTACCATCTCAGGGCCATGCCCATGGCTGCTGTGTGGGGAGGTATGTGCCACAGATACCACATTACCCTGGTCAATGCCCACTGTATGCTGTCCATCACCTAGGGACATTGGTGACAAAGGGTGTATTGGCAGGATAACTGCGTGCATTGATGGGGTTGACAGCTGTGTACTGTCAATCGGCTGACCAATGATTGACCCTGGCATACCTTCCTGTGCCATTACACAGATGTCATCATTATCAGTACCCATGGCACCTGCTTCAGATTCCCTGCTGCATGACACCAGAGCAGCACCAGAACCTGTGGGAGGGAAACAGGAAACACAGTTTACAATGTCTACACAATATTACCAGTGATGCACACATCCACACATGCACAGGTGCACACATGCACATGCGCACATGCACATGCACATGTGGACACATGCACACATGCACACATGCACAGGTGCACACATGCACACGTGCACAGGTGCACACATGCACACATGCACAGGTGCACACGTACACATGCACACAGTTGCACACAGTTGTACACTACTCAGTATGCGAGATATCAACACACAGACACAGACACACCTGCATGCATACACAGAGCACTACTAAGTGAGCCAAATATTACTATTACTATCAAGACTATTAAAGGTATTGTTAATACACACTCACCAGCATGGATAGGCTGCATTGCTGTTACACCGGAGGGACGTGCAGAAGTGAGGAAACTAATGTCAGTGGGCACAACTGTGCCATTGTTACTGAGTATGATACAGGTCAGTAGTACAACAGTCGCCTTTCACAGGTCAGCTGCTGATATTGAGGATATCACACTTGCACATTAAATACTATGATGACAGCTACAAACCAAGGACACACATCACACATGCATTAACTACCAGTGTACACAACAGTCAACTATACATATGGCATATTACCTGCACGCTCATAGTCTTGCTGCTGCATGGCTCCAGCCTGCATCATAACGCATGTCTGCTGCTGTTGTTGTTGTTGGCATACTGGAGCCACTACACTCATGATTAGTCCCTCCAGTCTGGTGAGTGGGGGATATGTAGCCACCCCACCACCTGTGGCGACTTGTTGCCTGTGGATATCCGACACACGCTGACGGACATTTCTGATTAAATCACTGCAGTGATGTCGTACCTGCTCATATGTCCTATTATGCATGCCTATGTCATTTACCCGATGGACCAGGTCTTGCCACAGTGCAGCCCTCTCCTGCTGATTCTGGCTGGTGCGGGAAAAGAGTATTGCATAATCCCGCACCAGGCTCTGGTGTATCTCCTCATCCTCAGCTGTGGAGTAAGCTGGATTTCATGGGTGAGCCATGTTCCTGAAAAAGGAAATAACCTGATATCAGCAATATATGTCAGCAGAATTTGGCACACATACTACACATGCTACTTGACTGTTATGATACGATATATCTCACATATATAGCATCTGTCTGTCTATTGGTGGATACACATGTAAATGGCCAGGTATCAGTGCTCAGCCAGCAACTGTGCAACAGTACCTGGCACACTCCATATGACATACTACCAAACCCCAGCAGTCAGAACACTGATTCAGGTCCAGAGCACCTCCTCACTCTGGGGGTTTGTATCTAGGTACTGTATGGGCTACATCATCAACTACTGTGAGCTGACCACAAACTAATTGCCCTGGATATACATATCCCACCTCCATCACCAGCACAAACGACTATAGTGAATAACATTGCAAATGCAAACTTTACACTTTGTAACAGTGACATGGTATGCTTTCAGCCCACTGGGCCAGTGGAAGACACAACCCACAATGCTGACCCCTTCACAAATGCTTTCTACGGACATCTCCGAGAATGCATGGATCATGCAGTCCCATATATGGCCAAGACACTCTCCACAAAGGGACAGCATCCTGTCTGGTGGACCCCAGCCATAGACAGATTGTATTACAAAGATGGAAGCTACTGCAAGACAGAGCATAATTCCATAAAGGGAAGGCATGTCTGAGCAGCACTAGTAAGGATCTATTTCCCTCATACAAACATCCATGGGCAACTTTGAGAGGGAAATCAAGAGGGACACTACAGATAACCACAAGGCCTTCTTCAGTTATGTTAGCAACCTGGTCAGAATCCCTCCACTATGCTCATAGTTAGTACACAACAACAAATAATTCACTGAAACCACAGATATTGACAACATTGTGGCAGACAGGTTCAGTGCAGGTTTCACCCCTCCCTCTCCCCCAAAATAAGACATAGTTATCCCAGCTGACTGTAACCTCCCTGTCATCACAGATGCCCAGGTGATAGCCGCCCTCAGGAAAGCCGAATACACAACATGAATGGGACCTGATGGTATCCCCGGTTGCATGCTACATGAACTCCAACAGGAGCTAAACACACATATAGAAGTGCTATGTAACACTAGCCTGACTACAGGATATGTACCTGTACACTGGTGCACAGCAGCAGTGGTTCCACTCCACGAAGGAGGCACCTCAACATACCAATACAATACAACACAATACAATACATTACAATACAATACTATACAATATGCTATTGCCCCTGGGACTACAGCAGCATACTGTTCTGCTACCCTGACCATTGTGACACATGTGGTGTGATGGTACCTGCTGTTGTCAAACAGTTACACAGGGTGACTCATATGGCATATTACCTATCTGACTAACATTCAGCAGGGGTATGTGTGACATGTACTCATGGGGAGTATTGCTTCTTAACACTGTGTGGTTTATTGCAGGGTATGTCTTATCTGTGGGTAGGAACCTTTACCTCCACATGTGCTCTCTATTGCAGTGGCACGGACGACATACAGCAGTCATTTAGGTTGTGGATGGTGTGAGGTGTTACTATGGTTGTTGGACATCTGTCATGGGTATGACTTAAGTATGTAAATCCAGGAGTGGTAACCTCTATGTGGGTAGTAAATGTGTACTCTGTGGTGTTGTCAGTCACTGTGCATTGGTAATGTGTTTGAGTGCATTGTCACAGTGTTGTACATGTCACTGTGTCCTTCTCCATATCTGTAGCTGTCATGTGAGGTACATACCATGGCAGCCATTATGTGGTGTGGAGGGGTACACTGACCTACATGTCCATAGCTGACACACCATGTCTGCTGACACCTACCATGTGCAGGTATTCCAGGAATAGTGTGCCACTCTGAATATCATTGGGGGGACTATTGTACACATTTATGACCCTGTTCACCCCTGAAACATGCAGTGGTGGGCAGCCAATCACACATCTGGTGGTTACTGGTGTAGGTGATTTGAAATGGGGTATGGTACTCCAGTTTTGACACTGGTGTTCACTCCATGCCTTTGTCACCAGGCACCTGTTGCAATACATCTGTACACATGTGCCTCACTCAGAATATATATACATCTCTCTCTCTCTCTCTATATATATATATATATATGTATATAGATATATCTATATATATATATATATATATATATATATATATATATATATATATATATATATGTCTGTATACATATACACATATATATATTGATGTACATATATTGCTATAGATAGGGAGAGGGTGTGTGTGACAGAGAGGGGGTGAGAGTGACAGAGGGGGTGGGACAGGGGGTGTTGAGGTCGTCATATACAGTCATGCCTGTAGATAGTCAGATCTGTCTGTCTATGTATATGTATCTACATATATCTATATCTGTATGTGTGTATTACATATATATGTTTGTACATATTCTATCTACATCTGTCTATGTATTCCTACATCTCTATGTATGTATACATACATGCATATATATATATATATATATATATATATATATATATATATATATATATATATATACACATACATACATATTTTGACATACATACGTATCCATATGATAGATACATATCAACATGTTTGTTTACCATACTGTATACACACACTAACATACTGCTAAACATACATAACTGTGAAACCTACTTTGTACATTGCACTACAACCTACATTCAACCTACATTGATATGTGCACATAGATGCTCTCACATACAAATGTATGTACAGCCTTCACTGATAGTTGCTGTATGTCCCCTGCCCTTTGCACATCTTCATATACATATGGATACAGACCAATGACACATATGGAGGGTTCACAGTATGTAGACCTTTATAGTATTACTTTACATTACCTATGTTTGTCACAGCTGCTTGTGTTGCCGTCTGGTTTTGTGTCCTGCTGCTCCACTTGTGAGTTGTCAGCTTTCAGGTGGCTGTTGCTGACCAGTTTTGTTTGTGTATGTTTAATTTTGTTTTTCTCTGTCTCTGTCTCTGTCTCTCTCTCTCTCTCTCTCTGCCTCTCACTTCCTCCTCAGGGTGCAATGAAAGTATTGCATGTGTGGACTGGGAGTACAGCATGCTTTTGTAGGTATCTGCATATGTCCATGTGATGGCCTCTGCACCAATTGTTAGCCAGCATTTGCTAATTGCATGCAGCCAGTTGGGTACTGATTGCAGTTCTCACTGTGATTTCAGAACAGTGCTATAAAAAGGTATGTGAGATAGGCATAGCCCTTTCAGATTTTAAGGGCAGGGACCATGCTGGTATGCTGTGGACAATGTTCTGTGAGTGTAAAGGTTGGTATCTCTCTCATATTTCCAGCTGTGTTGTAGATTAACATTTCTCCATTCATTTATCCAGTTTCCTGTACTAACTGTGTGTGTACACTGACACCTACGACTACTACTACTGTTAATGTGTGTGTGTGTGCTTTCCTGTGGAACATGTGGTGTAACTGGTGTATAGCAATGGCTCTTGTACTTTGTTGCTATGGCTTCAATATTTGCCCTTTACAGTCACTACTTGTATGCCTGCTAGGTGTCCTGACTGTAGTGTGCTGCTGTGGCTTTCCTATTTTCCATGTACATTCACACCTTGGAATGCTTGCTATATCTGCTAGGGTGTTACAGCATGCAGTGTGGTCTGGCCATGGTGTGGGCCTTGACATCTATTAGGATATTTGAGTATGCTGCTGAGCAGGCCCCAGACACTCTCAGGTGCATCTGTTATCTGCCTCATGGAATGGTACATATCAGTGGGGTACACCCATTAAATTGTCTGGTATGCTGCAGTTGTGACTGTGGGATAGCATGAGCATATGTATTACTACACTTTTTCTGCCATGCAAGTGGTGCATACTTTCAGGACTTCATAGTTACCATTGCATGTGTTGTAACACCTTTCTGCCTACTGTTTGTACATTTCACATGGAGTCTTTGAGGCATTCCTGTAACTCAGTCACTGTTGCTATGTCTAGGCTCTTAACTATTCAAATATGGTGGTGTCAAACCTCTCATGTGTACAAATATTTGCAGGTTGTCCACATTTCTGCCTCATTTTTTGGTCAATATCTCATGCACAGCTTTTTCTGGCAAATCACTCTGGGCTCAAGTCAGAATATAGTGACAAACATTTAAGTTTCAGACTTCATACCCTTCCAAACATCCCACAAAATGCAGAACCTGTTACTCTCTGAACTGTCTAAGTTTGTTGTAACATTATTTGTAATGTGTCCCTGGTTTTGGCCCTTTGCTCCACATATTTTATTACTTGGTCCGGATGTGTTCCTGTAAGAGGTTGTGGGGTATGGGCAGTGATTATCCTGCTGTGAGTATGTGTGTGGCATGCAAGGTGCTACAGTGACATTATTACCTACTAGCTACCAACTAGCATGGCTGTTTCTGTTCACACACTACTATCATAGATATCCACTAGATTTGACAGTAAATATACATGACATGCTTTGTGTACTACACATCCTATATTCCCTTTACATTCATTCCTACTATTACATGATATATTTATTTTAGCACAATGTTCTTGTATAACAGTCATGGCTTAGTGGTAAGTCATGCAGACTACTGTTTCCAAGGTCCTGGGTTCGGGACTGACAGTGGGATTTTATTTTGCTTTTGAGCAGACTACAGGACCTGTCAATCAGAGTGACTAAGGCACTTTTAAGCAGTTGTAACCGGGTTAGCGCTGGTTTGTGCGGAGCTCACGCATGCACACTGGCGTTCAGCTCCGCGCACACACGTGCACACTCACTTAAACGTGCTTACTCTTGCGCACACCCGCGCTATTTTCTTTGAAAGAAATGAAAATGGGGAGACAGGAAAGTGGTGAAAAAGGGGTCACAAAGAGGATAAGACAGTAGGAAAACAAGCTCGGGTTTTGCAGGAGGGATGTAGGTAAGGCCCATAGCTGCCCACTTCTTCATCAGCAACAGCTGTGCATATGTATGTAATTTGGTGTGACATTTGAAACCTTCCACCCATGAGAGAGGTGTCAGGACAACAATAATACTTGTTGTACAGCCAATTGTAATTGATAGTTTCCATGTCCAGCAGACATATGTGCGGAATGGGCAGCTATGTATGGGGCGTAATTTTTTTGTGGGTACAGAGTGCCCTTTTTTTTTTTTTCAGGTGAGAGTGGTATGTCAGGTGAGGGAAGTCGGTATAGCTGGGGAGGTAGGTTAGGTAGGTCAACAGACAAGACAAACAAGACGCATACAGGGGCAGTGTATGACATGTGTGGGGGGGGTTACACAATTGACGGGGACGGAGGTTTGGATATCCAGAGCCCATGAGCCCACAGATGGCAACAGTGGAACTGATATCCCCACCCATGGGCAGTTGCCACTGTTCCTTCACTGCCCAGGATGGGGCTGTGCTGGGGGCTGTGTAGGCTGGGCAACAGGCATGCCTGTAAGTTGTGCCACCTGTGCCTCAAGCTGGCGTAGGGGCCCAAGAACAGAGTCCCGGATCTCCCTACGCACCACAGTCCGGACGCTACGGAGGGTGAGTGGTGGTTCTCCTCCAGCCACACTTGCAGAGGGGGGACGGGCCCCATCCCCTGCAGCGCTTCCACCCGCAGGTGGCACAGGGCCACCGGAGGAGGGTCCAGACTGGGCACTAGTGCCAGGTGCACTCGCCAGCTGAGGTGGGAGAGGTGGGTCCGCTGGAACCTGCCTTCCCTGTCGTCCTATGTTTTCCATTATGTCATGACAGTTTGGGTTAGTAACATACAATACCATTTGCAATTAGTTGTAACAGCATGCATTAGTATTCCCATTAACCAAACACCCAGATATTCACACCATTGAACAGCGAGCATAACACATGCATAATTTGAACAGCAATACACAGTCCAACAACATGCAGGGTTGATTGATGGCAACAGGCCATCAGGTTTGGATGTATGAACAGGGCAGATGCATCAACGTACATGCAAATATTTATGACCCAACAGGACAAATGTCCAGGGGTGTTAATTGTGATAGCACATACCAATTTCACGTGGAATGGATTATATGTGGTTATAGGGTGGGGTGAAGAAAATATTATTAACACCTTCGAATACCAATACATATGCTGTACATTTCTAATAGCTACAGATATATACACACTACTGTTTTAACTACAGTTTCCTATATGATAACTACTTCCATTTGGTGATAGGACTGTTACTGCTACATCAATATACATTTTATTGTTATTCATACACGTTCATATCTGGCTTTGTTCAGCTACATCATCCTGCTACATTTGCTTTATATAGCTATAGACAACTGTGGATGTTTGATATTTCAGACAATCATACTATCTGCATATTGCAGACTGAGAGCAACATATCCAGATTTTGGGATACACATTACAGCTGCAGCAACACTTTGAACACATTTCGCAGTTTGGTTCTACTTGTCACATTCATTTCATTCTGTACTGACTGCAGTATACTTTATTCAGGGGTTATTACTACTTTATTGGTGGATTCATAACTCTTTCTCACACTCTCTCACTTGTTTTCATTTTACTATTCAGGATGGTACTTACTTCTAGGCTTTATTGACATGTTTTACCTGTAGTTATTACAATCCTTTCCAGCAGTCTCACTTCTGCCATGTTTCAGTATTTCAACAGGGATATATTTCACACATGTGATTTGCTCATCTTCTGCAGCTGTACTTTTCAGCCTGCTGCAGGTTGTGTACTATTATATTACAGGTGGGGCATCTTTATTTCAGACTTTATTTCAGACATTTTCATTTTTCTGTTTGGATTACAGACTGCAACACACTTTTGTAATCAAGCAATACTTGCAAACACTTTTACACTGTTACTTGCACATTTTATTACTTAGTGACTACACTGCACTCTTTTGCTGACTGTCATACTTTTATATTTCTTTACAGTTACTGGGAGTGGATTACTGACCTGCCTGGTGGCGCAACCACACCAGCCTATCGCCATAGGCTTTGCGGTTCGCAGAACAGACACCTGCAGCTGTAATATAAATGAAGTAATATTGGAATACACATCTCCATAATATCAGCTAATTTAATTTCTTACATACATAATTAAATGTAACTTACTCAGTAGTAGGGCGTTGGGCATTTGCCGGGCCTCCTGGATCCAAAGGTTCAATTGGTCCTGCTTGCGTCTCTTCAGGTCCGCATGGTGGTGACGGACCTGCTCACCAGTCCTTGGAATCCCTGTGGCACTGGTGAGATCATGAGCCAACCGGTCCCACGCCTCAGCCCTATATGCTCCCCACAGGACCTGGCCCTGCATGAGTTGGGCCTCATGATTGTGGACTAGGAGCCAGACCATGTATCTGGACTCCTCAATGCCCCACCTCTGTGCTCGAAAGCAACTACCCTCACCTACTCCTGACATTCTCGCTGCAAGTCAGTTCTACAATCGTTTATGCTGTGTATTCCTGCCTATGGGGCTTATATATGCCGTTTTTCCCCACACTTATCTGTGACTGGCCATTTTGGAATTGTATCAACTTCACAAAACCTGCTTTGTCATGCTCCACTTTCTATTCATTCCTATATATTTGCTATTACTGCATTTCTAAGTACAGCTGTCATGGCTTAGTGGTTCAGTACCTTGACTATGGTGCATGGTATCCTGGGTTCGAACCTGGCCACTGCTTTTTATATTTTATGACTGTCTAGACAGGCTAGGGGGTGTGTCTGTGTAAAGGCAGTTTTGTTACAGCTTGCTCAACGTTGCCCATCGGTTAGCTTGTTTGCGCGGTGCGCAGCTCCGCGCAAATGGGTTACGCTAGTTTACGCTTCATTTGGCTGTCAGCACGCATATTACGCTCAACTCAGCTAGGGGCACACAGTTTCAGCGTGTTAAACCAATGCTCACCTACGGGCACTCATTTTGCACCTGTTAAACCATTGCTCAGCTACGGGCACTCATTTTGCACCTGTTAAACCACTGCACACCTACAGGCAGCTGCACTCACCTTGTTAAACTGTAGCTCAGCTATAGGCACATCTCGCATTTTTTATTGTTTTCTTATCTCACATTTCTTCAAAATAAATGGACTATTTCATTACATTTAACATAAAATATAATTTTATATGTGTACATATTTGTCAGGGACTTGTTTCGTGCTTATTTTACTAAAAATAAAAATTGATGTTGTGGGGGCTCGATCCATGACTGCCTGCTCTTCAGCCGACGTCTCTACCGCTACGCTATTGCTTCTTGGCTTACTTTGCATATTTAGTTCTTATATCCTTTTCCACTGACTGCTAACTGTGGCTAAGCTACGGGCATGCCCGCGCAAACGAGCGCACTCACGGGCAAACATCTTTACGATTTAAAAAAAATATATAACATGTTCATTTATATATTTTATGTTCATAGTCTGTGGGGGCATGTGTTGTGTTGTGTTTATTCACATTTCCATGGCCTCTGTCGTGGGTGTTTACTTTGGGCACTTTTACTCTTCTGGGGGCATGTCCGCTTGCAGGGCTCGGCCTACGGACACGTCCCCTACTGTCTTCCACGGACTGTGTTAGCCTTAGGTGTGATTCAGCATGCTCTCATGAATATGCAGAGCATGCTGACATCACTCTGTTTAACTGCAGCCTCCGTGTAAGAGTTATAACTCTTACACGGAGGCTTCGTGAATCCTGCCCAGAGTCAAAACTTCCACTTCAGTTAATATTCAATGCAACACAAATAAATCAATTAAAATGCTGTATTATTTGAAAAAAAGTGCAGATAAAAGATACTTAAATTCTCTTAAATGTCCAGGTGAATACAGCTAGATCTTAGCTGGCCAAAGCTCAGGTTTTAAGCAGAAAATATTCCAAAATGTACCACTTAAATAGGCAGTAACAGGATATCAATGAATGACACTACCCCCGACTGCAATTACTGTCTATGCAGGAATTCTAACAGCCAATAAAATCTAGCAAACACTAACTGAAAAAACAGAGTCAAAACTTCCAGTTCAGTTAATATTCAATGCAACACAAATACATCAATTAAAATGCTGTATTATTTGAAAAAGTGCAGATAAAAGGTACTTAAATTCTCTTAAATGCCCAGGTGAATACAGTTAGATCTTAGCCAGCCAAAGCTCAGGTTTTAAGCAGAAAATATTCCAAAATGTACCACTTAAATAGGCAGTAACAGGATATCAATGAATGAGACTACCCCCAACTGCAATTACTGTCTATGCAGGAATTCTAACAGGCAATAAAATTTAGCAAACACTAACTGAAAAAACAGAGTAAAAACTTCCATTTCAATTAATATTCAATGCAACACAAATACATCAATTAAAATGCTGTATTATTTGAAAAAGTGCAGATAAAAGGTACTTAAATTCTCTTATATGTCCAGTTGAATACAGCTAGATCTTAGCCGGCCAAAGCTTGGGTTTTAAGCAGAAAATATTCCAAAATGTACCACTTAAATAGGCAGTAACAGGATATCAATGAATGAGACTACCCCCGACTGCAATTACTGTCTATGCAGGAATTCTAACAGGCAATAAAATCTAGCAAACACCAACTGAAAAACAGTCAAAACTTCCAGTTCAGTTAATATTCAATGCAACACAAATAAATCAATTAAAATACTGTATTATTTGAAAAAAGTGCAGATAAAAGGTACTTAAATTCTCTTATACATCCAGCTAAATACAGCTAGATCTTAGCTGGCCAAAGCTTAGGTTTTAAGCAGAAAATATTCCAAAATGTACCACTTAAATAGGCAGTAACAGGCGATCAATGAATGAGACTTCCCCCGACTGCAATTACTGTCTATGCAGGAATTTTAACAGGCAATAAAATCTAGGAAACACTAACTGAAAAAACACAGTCAAAAACTTCCAGTTCAGTTAATATTCAATGCAACACAAATAAATCGATTAAAATGCTGTATTATTTGAAAAAAGTGCAGATAAAAGGTACTTATATTCTCTTATACGTCCAGTTGAACACAGTCATCTAGTTTTCTAGTACTTAGCTTCCTACTCCCAAAATGTCTAGCATATTTCTTGAATAGAGGTATTTAAAGGGAAGTATAGTTGTTTGTCTTTCAGCTTTTCCCGGTTAGGGGTCACCACAGCGGAACTCCGGTCCGCTAATGATTGGCAGTAGATTTTCACAAATGCCAAGGTGCCAGCTCGACGTTCAACCTTCAACAAAGGCATGCCCATTTACGCATGTCTTTCAAACACCCACCCAACCGCGGGCAGGACATGCAGACTCCACACAAAAGGCACTCCCCGCACTCCAGCTGAGAATTGAATGGGAGAACCTCTTGCTGTGAGGCAACAATGCTACCACTGCACCACCGCGGATTAAAGGGAAGCATAGTTATACCTCCCAATCTGTTAAGTACAGTGTAGGCAGTGAAAGTGGTATTTCCTATATTCCAGCCTATGTAAAGAGGTCTATATGCTGAGGCAGCAGGAAATGTTTCTCCCTCGTCAACTATATCAAGAGGGAGAAACACTGATGCCATGGCCAAAATGGAACAATGAGAATCATTTCTGCCAACTCCTCTCTTATCTCATGAATTACCACAAAGAGCAAGGAAAAGTGAGGGAAAGCATGCCAAAACAATTTCTACAGTATAGGGAAAAGAAAGCCATTAGTCAATCTTTCCTGTAATATGGTCTGTAACATAATTTATTCAGCTGACTGTTGCTTTGAGAGGCAAAGAGGTCTATGTCTGGAACAGTCTACTGGTTTACTTAATCCAGAAAGGTATTCCTGTGAAACATCCATTCACATGGTTCCATAGTAGTTTTGTTTTGACCCATAAGGGAATTTATCTCTAAATGGAAACAAATTGTTGTAAATAGTGTGAATTTCAATGCCAGTTCCCAAGTTTGCATTGTTAACTTACTTAGATCTTAACACTGCACCCCCTCCCCTATTGCTTTTTAGTGTACCACATTACTATGGTGTTGTCTTTGATAATTTCTGAAGTCACTGGTGCACAATCCACTCTCAATGTTTTTTTTAAGTATCTTTTTATGCCTTGAAGTTGACCATTAGCTGTCACCAGTGCCTCTTTTCATTCACCTGGTCTACCAGGTTTCTCCTGTTGTACCTACAGACCTACTCTGACCCATGGTTGGGATGAGTGAGGAGACTGAGGCATCCCAGTGCAATGTTATACTGCTGCTGGAGAGTATTTTAGCTGAAGCCCTAAGTTCCCACTTCACCTTGGGCAAGTCTATTAGTGAACAATGGGTGGATATTGTTAAAGTACCCAATAAGTGTGAGAATAACAATCTCCTTTATTGCACAGAAAAATACATACATGGGAGACTAATAAATCAAGGTCCTGTCTCCCTGAACTACAGTACAGTAGAATTTTTATACTTTCTTTCATTAAAAGCAACATTATTGTAAAAATCATAGCATAATCACTAAGCAATTAAAAATGAACACCAGCATTAATTTTGCTAAGATCTCCTGACTACTTGTTTATGAATTTCTGTACTAGGTATGAGCACCAAATTCCATGAAAGAACATTCTACTGAAAATAAATCTTTTTGCATTTCTTACCCTGTCAGAAATTACTATTACGAGATATTAAATACATACAGGAAACCGGAGTATCCACAGGAAACCCATGGAAATGCAGGGAGGACATGCAGACTTTGTACAGAAGGCACTCCAGCCAAGATTTGAACCAGGGAACTTATTGCTGTGAGGCAACATTAACCGCTGTACCACTGCACTATCCATCCATTGCAAATAAGCCTGTGTTTTTGAAACAACTGTGTAAAGATTTATACCTGTTATAATTACATTGTTAGTTCTTTTTTTATGGAAAAAGCCTACATTCTAAAATTATTATAATCCAGAAAAGATGTTGAACTGCAAATCCAATAAATTGAATTAACACACAGCACATAAGAAGCTGCAGATCCATGTCTTATTTTCAATGAAAATAAAAATACAATCTGAATACTCTAAATAATCTTTAGTAGTATAATCTCAACTGTATGTATATTCACATTTCTCTAATCCTGTGTATAGATATTTATATACTTTACATCTGCATCTTCTTTATGTGCTATGAGTTAATTCAATTTCTTGGATTTGCAGTTCATTTTTCTAGATTATAATAATTTTAGAATGTAGGATTTTTCCATAAAAAGAACTAGCAATATAATTGTAACAGCTACAAACAAGAAAACTTAAAAAAAAATTCTCCTCCCCATCTGGAGAAAAGGTTGGTTAACCATGCCCATTGGGAACTATCAGCTTCTATGGCATTTGAAAATTCAGCAACTCTCTGAATTATTTTTAGGTGACTACAGATGGCACCAGTATTATCAAGAATGAAAGAGCAACACTCCATTTACATGAGTGCACATGCACCCACTTTAGAAGCAAGGGTAAAGTCAAGTGCAATGTGGTTATGTAGCACCACACTGCAGTCAATTCTTGGGCTATCAAATTAATAGACTCAACGTGAAATTATTTAATAATTCCAGGAGCTTAGACAACTTCCTAAGCTCCCAGATGGACTTCACCACTCCATAAGCAGGTGTAATACCTGCTCCAGAAATTATACCATCATCAAGATCCATGTCAGCAAACCCTTTAAAAGCATATTTTGTATAGTATTATTTATTATAAACTCAAAAAAGCATCTACTTTTCCAATTTATTAGGAGTATTAACTGCACTTTTAATACTGAATAAAAGTGAAGACAATGTTTCTGGCCATATAAGACCAGTAACCTTACTTTTAATGTTTGGCTGTCTCCACTATCCCATAATTATGTGTCTATAGGTACAATGGAACTGCAATTTAACAATCAAAATCTTACACAGCTGCTGTATCACCTGACTAATAAAATGAGAGCCCTGAGTGGAGTGCATGAAACAGGGAACACCAAATCTAGGAATTACCGGAGATAAAAACTTTTTTGTTACCATGTGTGCATCATTCTTTATACAGGGATATGCCTCTACCCTCTACCCATCCAGAAAAAAATGTCAACCACAACCAGTACTCATATGAATTTCTGCACTTGAGAAGGTTCAATAAAGTCCTACCACAAAAAAAAAAAAAAACAGAATGGTCCCCAAGGTTTTTTCAATGATTGAACAGGTGCAGGTACTGATTTAGGCACACTTTGCTCTAAACAAACTATATACATGTTTGCAAAATGTTGAACAACTTCTGAGATGAAGGGCATACCAGTTAGTGGAAATCTGTTTTATTCATGGATTTTTCCTAATTGAAAAATGGTAGGTTTTTACTAACTGATTTAAGACATTTTGTGGGGCTACTAATTGACCATCTGGATGGTGCCACTAAAAGTCAGGAGAGCAACTGTAGCCATTGCTTATCAACCTCCTTTTCCAAGTCTTCTGTCTGGTTTTGAAAATATAACTCCTGTAAAGAAAAGTTATTTTCATTTTGTTGCTGCAAAAAATATAGCCTGGACAGGATAAGACAATGTAGCCTGTCTAGTCACCATATCTACAAACGTGTTACCCTTTGTCATAAAGGAATCATTAGTCTTATGTGTAGCACACTTTACTACAGCAATATCCCTTGATAATAATAATGCATCTGACAAACATTGACAAAACACCATTTTTAATAACTGTTCCTGCTGATGTTAAATAACCTCAATTTCCAAAGTGCACCAAAATCATGAATTACTCCATATCATAATGATAATCTGTAAAAATTGTTACTGATTGATCTCTGCCAGTCTTCCAGGCTTCAGTAATAGTTACAAACTCAGCTATTTGAGCAGACATGTTTCCATGTAATTAAGCAGTTAATAAAATTCTGTCTTGCATGCAAACAGAAAAGGCTGCTACAAGTTTGCCATCATCTCTTCAAGCACAGGAGCCATCCACAAAAATAATTAGATCTGTATTCTGTCAAGGAACATTCTTTAAATTTAAGCTTGGAGGAAGCACAGTGTTAATAACAACTACAAAGTCATGAGGTTCTCCTTCACCTGCTGTAGGGATTAAAGAAGCAGGGTTAAGTGGTGGGCATCAAACAATCTATAAAGAAGGGTTATTAAGTAAAGAGAACTCATATTTAGATAATTGTACAGATAGCTATTGAGTTTTAGTTTTCAATAGTAAAGCTTCTACAGAACGCAGAACTGCTATGCATATCTCATGCTCATGAGTTAGTGCAGCTGCCATAAGTACTATGCTCCCCATTGCAGCCACTGCTCTAAGGCAGTGAGGAAGGGTTGCAGCTACGGGATCAAGATTAATACTGAAATAAGCAGTAGGTCTAAAACCATCATTTTTACATTGTGCTAATAATCTTAATACTACTTTCTTTTACTACAGAACAGAAAAAAACATTTAGAATTATCTGACAATCAAAATGCAAGAGAATTTAAAAGTAATGTTTTCAATTGCACAGAAGCTTGTTCATGATAATTCTGCCTTAGTAAAGGTTCAGGAGTATCTTTTTTAATAATTCTAACAAAATGTTCACTACTTTGTAGTTGCAATCCATTGTCAACATTAACCTATCACTCCTAGAAAAGCTCACAAATACTTTAATGCAGTAAGGTATGGTGCAGTTTGGATCACAGCAATAAGTCACAGTAAAATCTGTCTAGCACATTCTGAAACAAGATGGCCAAAGTATTGAACCTGTGAGTTCCATAACTGCAATTTCTCTCTATTAGCCTTAAATCCCAATTCTGCTAATGGAGTCCAAATTGAAAATAGAGTCTTGTTTACAGTGTTGTGAAGTGCTTGAAGCTGAAAGTAAATAATTTACATACTGAATCAAGGTAGACCTAGAAGGAAACTTAATCCTATCTGTTTCTCCATTTCTCTACAGAAAAGAGTGTGAAATTATACATACCTTTGCAGTAATCTAATCCAAGTATACTGCTGTTCCCTATAAATAAATGTAAACATATATTGGGTATCTAGATGTATAGGGGTGGAAAAGAAAGATGGAATACCTATCACAGAGATGGTTGTGGCATCTGAAGGAATAGAACTTGGTATTGTTGCAGATTAGGAACAACTGGAAATGTTGGTACTACTACTACTACTACTACAGCATTCACTGCAAGTAAATTTTGTACAAACCTATATGTACTTTTTCCTAGTTTCTTAACTGGTAAAAGAAGAATATTACAAGGTCTTCCAACTGGGACAGACATTTTGCTGTAACAAGGCAGAAATAACAGGTTCAATGCCTTTCTCCGCTTCTACTGACAAAGGATACTGAATTACCATAGACAGGTGCTCACAGGGCTTTATGGAGAGATGATAAAATCAACAAGCAAAAGAAAGTATTTCTGGAAATTAATTCATCCTCAAGTCTTGGTGAATACCTTCATGAGGTGGACCCTGCTTTTACAAAATCTCACCAACATGGCACTGGTATATAGACTGTATTGTATATAGCATACATCATGGACAGAAGTACTTTAGAAAATAAAAAAGACAGCTGGGTGCACAAGTCTCAGAATAAAATGGGCCCATTCCTGGTCTGGGCACTGGTGCCAAGACAGGAAAAAATGACACTGTAGAATACTCAAGACACAGAAACATTCCTGCAATAGGGTTAGGCCAGGCTCAGGGGGTGGATGGCCTCCCTGTTGTAGAAGGAAGTAAAAGTTCACAAAAACTGACAGGCCAAAAAAGAACCATAAAGATGACAAAGTGGACTACTGAAGATAAGGAAGACCTTATGTACTGGTACTACTATGCAAGAGGCTCGACATTTCCAGACAGAAGATATATAAAAAGATTAAGAGTTAAGAGAGAAATTAGAGGAAAGAAAAATAGTTGCACAAGAAAAACTGTCATAAACAAACTTGTGTTCATTAATACAACAGATCCCCGAAAAATATTATACAGACCAAGAAACTTTGGGCCGTTTGGAAAAAAGCGAGAGGAAGTGTGAAAATATAAACAACACAACCTAGAGATTTTTGAAAAGTATGAAAAGAAACATGAACATGGAAAAGAAAGAGAGATTTGATATAGTGCAATATTTATGCAAAGGAAAAGTACAGTTGTGTACACTTACCATAAAAGATGTCTGAGTTTATTCACTGTTGCAGTCATTACATTTCGGTTATCTGCTTGCAGGTAGCCCTCAGTCGGCCTGATTAATAAAGTCTTGGGTCCTGCATCAGTTGCTGTCCCTTCTTCCATGACGTCAGGTCATCAGGGGTATAAAACATGCAGCCGACACCATTAAATCAGTTTTTCTTGCCCCAGATTTCAAGTGCCCCCCCTAATGGGAATCAATTAAATCTATAAATACAAGGATATACCTCCAACAAAAAAGCAAATACACCAAAAAGCGTTTAGAGCATAGTAAGTGAGAGTAGAGGTATAGCCAAAAAAAGAAAGGGGGCTGGAGGGAGGGTAACCAGGGCTGCAACAGTGAATACACTCGAATATCTACATTTATGGGAAGTGTACACAACTGTACTATGTTCTTCGTGTTTCACTGTTGCAGTCATTACATTTGAGTAGATTCCCAAAGCTAAGGCTGGGAGGAGGAATTTAAATAGAATTAGGAACAGCTATAAGGCCCTGAAAGACTGCAGTGGCAAAACCAGCTCTGGATTTAGAGAAAATTGGCAAATGATAATGCTTGGTAAAAGTATGAACAGAACTCCAGGTAGCAGCTTCTAGGATTTCCCTAGTAGGGATGCCCCTGAGAAAGGTGGTAGAGGTAGATGCAGCCCTGGTTGAATGGGGTCTGATGCCCTGTGAGATAGGTTTTCCATGGTGCTTATAGCAGAAATGAATGCAGTGGGCTATCCATTTTGAAATGATTTCTTTTGAAATAGCTTTCCCCTCTGTCCCTGCAGCAAATGCCACCAGCAGTTGTTCAGATTTCCTTTGAGGTTTAGTCCTATCCAAGTAGAATTTAAGCTGTCTGTGCACATCTAAAGAGTGCAGTATCCATTCCCCTTTGTTCTGTGGGTTAGGAAAGAAGGTAGGCAAATGAATGGACTGATTAAGAGCCATACTGGATACCACCTTGGGCATGAAGGAGGGGTTGGTTCTGAGGGACACCTTGTCCGCATGAAAGATGATGAAATGTTCCACTGCCATAATGGCCTGTAATTCCGATACCCTTCTTGCAGAAGTGATTGCTAAAAGGAAAGCTGTTTTCCAGGAAAGAAATTTGAAATTTGCAGTAGCAGCTGGCTTGAAAGGAGGAAGAGTGAGTTTCTCCAAGACAAAGTTAAGATCCCAGGCTGGAGCTGGAGCTCCCCTGGATGGCCTCAAATTTTTGGCCCCTCTGAGGAACTGCTTGAGCAGTGGGTGAGAGAAGAGGGGAGGCTCTGTGCTATAATGAGCTGAAATGGCTGAGGTATGAATTTTGATGGAGGAAAAGGACAAGCCCTTATGAAGCATCTCAGTCAAGTATTGTAGAATCTGTGTTCATTCCTTGAGATTATGTTCCGGGCACATAATCTTTTCCATTTTGCAGCATAAGATTTTCTAGTACTAGGCCTCCTTGCCTCTAAAATGATATCCATCACTGATTTACTGAGGGATGGTGAAGAAGAGATTAGGTAATTAGCCAGGGTGCTAGGTTCAGGGTTTGCAGCTGAGAGTGCAGAATCTGGTTCTCCTGCTGGGACAACAGGGAAGGAATTTGGGGCAGGTGCCACAGAGCCAAGTGTGACACAGTGCGCAACAGTGGGTACCAGTGTTGGCAAGGCCAGTCTGGTGCAATTAAAATCATCCTTGGCTTGTCCTGTTTGATCTTGTATCTTGGATAGCAGTGGCAGAGGAGGAAAGGTATAAAAGTACAGTTTTGTACCTACCATAAATGTAGATGTTTGAGTGTAGACACTGCTGAAGTCATTACACTTGGGTTATGCTGCCGTCAGGTGGTCCCACAGTCGGCCAGAGTTCCAAAGTCTTGGTCTGGCGTCGGTTGCTGTCGCCTCCTCCCTGACGTCAGTGCGACAGGGGTATATAAGATGCAGCTGACGCCATTTTCTTCAGTTTTTCTTGCCCCAGATGTCAGGTGCCTCTAAATATGTAGGCGATTCCAATTGCTAATAAAACATGCATAAGAAAAGCAATAAACAACTTACAGCTGCCAGCAAATACTCCCCATAGGTAGTAAGGGTAGTAGACATAGGTAAATACCAGCCAGTAAGAGGGGAAGGAGGGAGGGTAACCTGGACTGCAGCAGTGTATACACTCGAACATCTACATTTATGGTAGGTACAAAACTGTACTATGTTCATCATGTTACACTGCTGCAGTCATTACACTTGGGTGGAATCCCAAAGCTGAGGAAGGGTAGCTGGTCCTATAAGGCATTAGGGGTGGCTATAAGACCCTGCAGCACTGCAGTGGCGAAGCCAGCTCTGGATTTAGAGTATAGAGGCACATGGTAATGCTTGGTGAAGGTGTGTACAGAACTCCAAGTTGCTGCTTCCAAAATATCCTTGGTAGATACTCTCCTGAGATAGGCAGTTGAAGTGGCTGTTGCCCTGGTGGAGTGAGATCTAATGCTACTAGGTATAGGTTTTCCATGGTATGTGTAGCAGAAACGTATACAATGTCCTATCCATTTTGAAATAGTCTGTTTTGAAATGGCTTTTCCCTGTGCTCCTGCAGCATATGCTACCAAAAATTGCTCAGATTTTCTGAAAGCTTTGGTTTTGTCCAAGTAGAAGCGTAACTGCCTGTGAATGTCCAAAGAGTGCAGTAGTCTCTCCCCTTTATTCTGTGCTTTAGGATAAAAAGTTGGCAGGTGAATAGTTTGGTTTAGAGCCACACTGGATACCACCTTTGGCATAAAAGTAGGGTTAGTTCGTAAAGACACCCTGTCCTGGTGGAACATGAGGAAAGGTTCCACTGCCATTAGTGTCTGTAATTCTGAAACTCTTCGTGCTGATGTTATTGCCAGGAGCAGAGCAGTTTTCCAAGAGATATATTTTAATTCTGCTGTGTTGGCTGGCTCAAAAGGAGGTAAAGTTAGCTTCTCCAAAACAAAGTTGAGGTCCCAAGTTGGAGTAGCTGCTCTATGGGGTAGTCTTATGTTTTTAGCCCCTCTGAGGTACTGTTTTAACAGAGGATTAGAGAAAATTGGTGGATTTGTGTTGTAATGAGCAGAGATGGCAGAGGCGTGGATCTTGATGGATGAGAAGGAGAGTCCTTTGTCCAGCATCTCATTTAAGTATTGTAGTATCTGAGGAATGTTTGGGACAAGAGGGTCAAGGCTGTGAGCCTGGTTCCAGGCACAGAATCTCTTCCATTTATCCGAATAGGCTTTCCTGGTACTAGGCCTTCTGGCCTCCAGAATGACATCCATAACAGCTTTGGAGAGAGGCATTGCTTGCTTGACTAAGGAATCTTCCATGCAGCTAGGTTTAAGGTCTTTAGCTGGCTATGTAGTATTTGTTTGTTGTGCTGAGTCAGCAGATGTGGGATTTGAGGCAAAATCCAGGGTGGTTCTTGTGCTAAGCTCCTTAAGATTGGGTACCAGAGCTGGCATGGCCAGTCTGGTGCAATCAGGATCATCTTTGGGTCTTCCTGCCTGGCTTTTATGAGTACCTTTGGCAGGAGAGGTAGTGGTGGTAAAGCATATACTTGTAGGTTCTCCCAGCTGAATGAGAGGGCATCCACTTTCCATGCTTGTGGATGGTAACTCCTTGTGCAGAATTTTTGTCGCTGGCAGTTTATTCGGGATGCAAACAGATCTATGTCCAGGCTCCACCATTTCTGTGTTATCATTCTGAATATTTGTGGGTTCAACTCCCATTTGTGGGGACCCATGATGTTTCTGCTTAAGTCGTCTGCCAGTGTGTTTTTCTCTCCTGGCAGGAATTGCCCTTGCAGATGAACTTGAAGGTTAATAGCTGTGTTCCATAAGGTCATAGCTTGTCTGCATAGGGGGTAGCAGTGAGTGCCCCCTTGCTTGTTTATGTACCACATAAATGTGGTGTTGTCTGTCTTTAGTAGTTGTTGTCCTGGATTCAGCAGGTCCTTGAAAGCTATAAGCACATTTTGTACAGCTAGCATCTCTTTTTGATTGATGTGAAGATGCCTTTGTTCTGCGGTCCACATGCCCTGAATACATTTGCCTGCCATATGTGCTCCCCAGGCGTAATCTGATGCATCTGTTGTCAGTGTCTGCCTGGCTGTGGGTTGTGTAAAAGGCTGTGTCTTGTTGAGGTGACAAGCTTGAGCCCACCATTGAAACTCCTGTTGAAGGCAAGGGATTAGTGGTATAACTGTTTCCAAACTTTGACAGTGTTGAAACCATACATTCTTTAGGTACCATTGTAGTTTCCTCATATGCAGTCTGGCATATGGAATTAGTAGTATGCAGGATGCCATGTAACCCAAGGCCTGCAGAATTTTTCTTGCAGGGAGCTGGGTCTTTGTTGCCATCAATTGAAAGTATTGAGTCAGATGTCCTTGTTTGTCTGGCATGAGATAAGCCATCTGGGCCGTTGTGTTAAAGCTGGCACCCAGGAATATAATCTTATGTGAGGGCACTAGTTTTGATTTCTTTTCATTTACTGTGTACCCCAGGCAACTTAATAACTTTTTACAAATGCCAGATGCTTTAGAAGAATGTCCTTGCTCTCTGCTTGGATCAGGCAGTCGTCCAGGTATGGATAAATTTGAATTCCTTTCTGTCTGCAAAATGCAATTACTGGTGCCAGGCACTTTGTGAAGACCCTGGGCACAGTAGATAAGCCAAAGGGCAGTGCAGAGAATTGGTAGTGCATTGAACCAGCTATGAATCTAAGGTATCTTCTTCAGTTTTGTCTGATAGGGACATGCAGGTATGCCTCTTTGAGGTCCAAAGTCACGAGCCAAGCTTTCTTGCCCAGCATGGGAAGAAGCTGCTGTAATGTCAACATTTTGAATTTCGGAACATCCAGGTAAGTGTTTAGAGATGAACGATCCAGAATGGGCCTCCAGGCTTTGTCCTTTCTGGGTACCAGAAAGAGTCTTGAGTAAAATCATTGTCCTTGCTCCTGTGATGGTACCTTTTGAATAGCTCTCATATCCATGAGCGCTGTAATTTGTTTTTGAGCCTCTGCCCATTAATTTGGTGGCAGATTTGGCATTCCTTTTAACCTTGTCAAAGTGTGAAAGTGGAACCTGTAACCTTAAAATACAATGTTGAGAACCCAATTGTCTTTGGTGATCATTTGCCAATTGTGGTAGAAGAGTGCCAGTTTTCCTCCCAAGGGGGCTGCCAAGAAGGATTTGTTTGGCAGCTACAGTGGGAAGTCATTGCAGCTGCTTTTTATATGGTTGTAGCCTGTCTTCCCCTTCTTTCTGGCCTGATGCAACCCATTGTCGAGGTCTGTAAGGACCTTGTGTTTGACCTCTACCTCTTGGATGCCTGTATCTTTCCCTTTGAGGTCTGTCTGTAATTGGAAAGGACCAATTCTTAGTTGGCCAGTTTCTGCTAAATCTAGGAGGCTGAACCTGTAAGAAATCCTTCACCGTTTTGCATAGATTTTGCCTTATCCTCCATTTTCTTTAGTACCTCTTCTGCCTTAACTCCAAATAACACATCCTGCTGCAAAGGTGCATCCAATAATTTTGTTTTAACATGATCTGGTAACGTATGTTCTTTTAATCAAGCATGTCTTCTAATGTCAAAGCCTGTAACTGCTGCTCTGCAGGAGGCCTCTAGAGAATCAAAACCACATTGCAAAGTATGCTTTCCCACTTGTTCAGCTGCATGCAATAAATCCTGCATTTCTTTAAAATTAGGAGGATCTGATTCTGGAAGCATTTTTTGTTTTAAATGAGACAGTAAAAATTGCTGATATTTTAGCATGTGAAACTGGCAATTTAAGGCTCTCATTGCTAAAGTTGCAGGTGTATATACTTTCTTTCCCCATCTGTCTAATGCTCTGGAATCTCTGTCAGGGGGAACTGGATTCTTGGCTGATGAGGCCTTAACTCCTTTGGGTCCCTGAGAAATAGTTTCAGGGTCAGCTACAGGGCTTTTATACAGAAATTTATGTGAGTCAGGGACTCTGTAGTATCTGTCAGGTTTAACAGGGGCTGGAGGTAAGGAATCAAGATTTAAGCTGGATTCAGTATACACAACATCCTCTGTGTTGGGGTAATAAAAGGAAGTCTCTGAGCCTTTTCTTGGATTCTGAGTAATCCTAGCCTTCACAGTGGAAATGCTCCCTCATGGTATGTAGGGTTTCCCCAAAGGAGTAGTCCTCAGGTGGTGAGGCTGATGGAATTGATTCCTCAGCATCAGAATCCTCATAAGGGGGTAAAGAGTATCCTAGGTCTGAGGAAGAATCAGAAGAGATGGACACCTGGTCGGATGAGTCATAGTCTGCATCCTGTCTAGGCCTTTTATCAGGAGGGGGATGGGACCCCCTGATCAGAGTAATTAGGTCTTCGGTCATTTTGAGCATTTGTTTCTTAGGCATGGAGGCCTGTCCTGGAGAATGCTGTATTTGTTTCTTTGACTTTAATCGAGGCTTAGACTTAGCTAAGGGTTTAATGCTTAACTGAGTAGGTCTGAAGACACCCTCTGTAGCTGTGGGTTGCTCAGCTACTCTGGATCCCTCTGAAAGGTTAGTCTCGGTAGGCTGAAGAGCTTGTGCGTCTGAAGGCCCAGCCATCTCCACGTGGGAGTCAAAGGCAGCTTGTGGTTCTACAGAAGCCGTTGTCAGGGGCTGCAAAGGCACCTCGCTGAAAACCGGAGAACTGGTGACTGGCCTAGAAGAGGCTCCGTCGTCAGTTTTGGGCCTCGGATGCCTATCCTTGTCTTTGCGTTTTTTGTGTAGTCCAGTCGTCGGAAGTTCCAACTGCATGGTATAATTGAATTTTCTACCAAAATAATGTTGGGCAAAATCAAACCGACGTTTAATAGTGCGCTTGTTAAACCTAGCACAAAACCGACAACCAGTAACTTCGTGGTCAGGGCCTAGGCATGGGATACAATAGGAATGGAAATCCTTATGAGGTATTTGCTTCCCACAAGAAATACAGTTATTAACTTTTACTGATATCGGTCTGAGGCAAGAAAAAGTTTCCCCAATAGGGTACTTAGCTTTGCAGAAGACTTCGGTTCTGGATTCGGAATGAAAATCTCAGGAGACGGCCGGCCTGCACTTGCGAATTGCTTTTGCTTCGGGCACCACGCGGCAAGAAAGACTGAAGAAAATGGCATCGGCTGCATCTTATATAGCCCTGTCGCACTGACGTCAGGGAGGAGGTGACAGCAACCAACGCTGGACCAAGACTTTGGAACTCTGGCCGACTGCGGGACTGCCTGACGGCAGGATAACCCAAGTGTAATGACTGCAGCAGTGTAACATGATGAACATCAGCTGAAGGACAGAGCATTCACTTTCCAAGCTAGCTTGTGAGGAATCCTTGTGCAAAATTTGTCCAGTTGATGGTTCTGGGGGGAGGCAAACAGGTCTATATCTGGGATCCCCCATTTGCTTGTCAACATGTTGAAAATCCTTGGATCCAGTTTCCACTCATATGGGTCCATGAGGTTTCTGCTTAGTCCATCTGCCAGTGTATTTAGTTTTCCTGACAGGAATTGAGCTTGTAGATTCACTTGGTAGCTCAAGGCTGTGTTCCACAATGCCATGGCTAGTCTTCAGAGAGGGTAAGAATGTGTACCCCCCTGCTTGTTTATGTACCGCATGACAGTGGTGTTGTCCATCTTTACTATTAATTGTCCTGGAAGAATGTGGTCCTTGAAGGCTGTCGGAGCATTCTGTACAGCTAATATTTCCTTTTGATTTATGTGCAGGTGCATTTGACTTGGGTTCCACTTGCCCTGAATGCACTTCCCTACCAGGCGAGCCCCCCATGCATAGTCTGATGCATCTGTTGTTAGGATTTGGGCGGCAGGGGGTGATGTGAATGGTAGTCCCCTGTTTTGGTGGCAGGCCTCCACCCACCAAAGGAACTCTAGCCGTAGGCAAGGTATGATAAGAATCCTTGCTTCTAGATTCTGTGAATGTTGACATCATAGGCTTTTGAGATACCATTGTCGTTTCCTCATATGCAGCCTTGCATATGGAATTAGAAGAATGCAGGAGGCCATGAACCCCAAGGCTTGCAGTATTTGCCTTGTAGATAGCTGGGTTTTTGTGGCCACTTGTTTGAAGTAAGTTGTCAAATAAATCAGTTTCTCTGGCATGAGGAAAGCCATCTGGGAAGTTGTATTTAAGCTTGCTCCCAGGAATATAATTTGTTGGGAGGGTACCAGGTGGGATTTCCTTTCATTTATGGTGAACCCCAGACAAGTCAGTAACTTCTGAACAAAGGCCAAATGATTCAAAAGAATGGCCTTGCTTTCTGCCTGAATTAGACATTCGTCCAGGTATGAGTATATTTGAATATTTCTTTGCCTACAAAATGCAATGACTGGAGCTAGGCACTTTGTGAATACCCTGGGCACAGTAGATAAGCCAAAGGGCAGTGCAGAGAACTGATAGTGCATGTAGCCTGCTTTGAAGCTTAGGTATCTTCTGCAAGACTCCCTGATAAGGATGTGTAGGTATGCTTCTTTTAAGTCTAGTGTTGCCAACCATGCATCCTTGCCTAGCATAAAAAGCAGCTAGTGAAGAGTCAGCATTTTGAATTTTGGAATCACCAGAAAGGTGTTTAGAATAGAAAGGTCCAGGATAGGACGCCATGTATTGCCTTTTCTGGGTACCAGGAAAAGTCTCAAATAGAAACCTTGTCCCTTTTCTTCTTCTGGTACCAACTGAATAGCTCCCATGTTTGAGAGAGAGTGTACTTGATTTTGGGCCTCTGCCCACTAATTTGGGGGTAGATCTTGGCACCTGCTTGGTGCTGGTAATGTGTGGAAATTAAATATGTATCCTTGGGACACTATATTTAAAACCCATTTGTCCTGGGTAATGAGTTCCCAGTTTTTGGCCTGCAAACCAATCTTTCCTCCCAAAGGAGCATTCAGTTGGGAAGTGCTTGGAAGTTTTAAAAGCAAGTCATTGAGACAGTTTTCCATAGGGGGGAGTCTTACTACTCCCAGATTTGGGTGTGGAAACCCTCCACTGCCTAGTCTTGTGTGTCCCTTGGGACTGAAACCTGGGGTCTCTGTTGTATCTGGGTTTGGCTTGAGAAAACCTGGAAGGGGCTGGAAAGGACCAATTTTTAGAGGGTCAGTGCCTACTAAATCTAGGAGGCTGAACTTGTAAGAGATCTTTAACAGTTTGCATAGATTTAGCTTTATCTTCCATCTTTTTAAGAACTTCCTCAGCCTTGTTGCCAAACAGGCGGTCCTGATTTAAGGGAGCATCCAACAATTTAGCTTTAACATGATCTGGCAAACCTTGCTCCTTAAGCCAAGCATGCCTTCTGAGCACAGACCCAGTAACAGAAGCCCTGCAAGAGGCCTCTAATTAATCAAATCCACATTGCAAAGTATGTTTTCCAATCTGTTCAGCAGAATGCATTAAATCCTGTAATTCTTTATCTTCAGCACAGTCAGGAATTAACATAATTTTCTGTTTAAGCAATCCAATAATATGTTGTTGATACTTTAACATATTAAACTGGAAGTTTAAAGCCCTAATGGCCAAGGTTGCAGAAGTATAAACTTTCTTACCCCATCTATTCAGCACCCTGGAGTCTGTATCAGAGGGGGTAGGATTTTTAGCAGTAGAAGCCTTAATGCCCTTGGGTCTGTAAGAAATTGTCTCTGGATCTGCAATAGGATTTTTAAAAAGGAACTTGTGAGAATCAGGAACCCTGTAATATCTATCAAGTTTTCTAGGAGCAGGAAGCAAAGAATCAGGGGCCAAAACTAGATTCTGAAAAAGGCATCATCAACAATGTCTACTACAGGAGGTATAGCTAAAGGCCTATGCTGAGGCAGGAGTAAGAAATCCCTAAGCCTCTTTTTTGAATCAGAGTAATCCTGACTTTCCAAGTGAAAATGCTCCCTTAGAGTATGCAAGGTCTCACCAAAAGAAAACTCCTCTGTAGGGGAAGCAGTGGGAATAGAGTCCTCTGCATCACAATCCTCATAAGTAGATAAGGGCAAATCCAGATCATCAGAAGAATTAGAAAAATCAGAATCCTGTTCAGAAGATTCATAAACAACTTCAGTCCTAGGTCTCTTAGAAGGGGGAAGTTGGCTTCCCCTGATTAGAGTTATAAGATCTTCAGCCATTCTTATAATTTGTTTTTTAAGCATAGAGGTCTGAGCATGCGGCCTGGGCGTCGGTTTCTTAGGCATGGTTCGAGATTTTGGCCTAAATGAAGAAGGAGGTGTCAGTTTAATATGCAAGTCCATAGGCCTGAATACACCCTCAGAAGCCAGTGCCAGCACAGCGGCTCCTGACCCATCCAAGGTAGAGACATCCACAGGTTCCACACTTGAAGCATCTTGTAGCATACCAGACTCCAAATAGGTCTCAGTAGAGGCCTGCGAGTCAGAAGTAGCGGGTATCTGGGGCTGTGAAAACACCTCAGTGAGCACCGGCGAACTGGCAACTGGCTTAGGAGAAGCATCGTCGGCAGCTTTGGACCTCGGCGGCCTGTCTCTGTCTTTATCTTTGCATTTTTTTGGAATCCCGGTAGTCTTATGGCTAACCGAAGACATTTCTGGATAATTAAACTAAGTACTGAAATATTTAGAAGCGAAAATATACCGACGATGGATAGTGCGCTGATTAAATAAAGCACAAAATCGACAGCAAGGTACATCATGGTGATTGCCTAGGCAAGGAATACAGTATGGATGAAAATCTTTGTGAGGTATTTGCTTTCCACAAGTAATGCAATTATTAACTTTTATGCACATCGGTAAGGAGCAAGAAAAAGTTTCCCCAATGGGGTACTTGGCTTTAGTTGAAGACTTCAGTTCTGCAACTCGAAAACAAAAATTTCAGGAGTCCACCGAGCGGCACTTGCGAACTGCTTTAGCTTCGGGCACCATACGGCAAGAAAGACTGATGTAATGGCGTCGGCTGCATGTTTTATACCCCAGATGACCTGATGTCATGGAAGAAGGGACAGCAACCGACCCAGGACCAAAGACTTTGTTAATCAGGCCAACTGAGGGCTACCTGCAAGCAGATAACCCAAATGTAATGACTGCAACAGTGAAACATGAAGAACATCAGGCAAATTAGTCAATACAAAACGAGCAGCTTCAAAGATATTTGAAGAGAAATATAACTGAAGATGGCCAGATACGGAAAATACAAAAAATAGGATCACAAAAGGGGGATGTATAACAAAAGACTGGTAAGGCAGAAGTTAAACAAATATAAGCTGAAGTTATGGAATACTTGCAATGTGAAGGATTTAGTGTAGAAAGTCTAATACAGGTTATGTCACTCACAGCATGATGGAGCAGAGTTCCCAAAGTGAGGAGAAGCAGATGAAGCAGGAAGCATCTGAAGAAGAAATATGGACATGGGAAAGAAAGAGATATAATATGGTGCAATCTTTAAGCAAAGGAGAAAGCACAACTAATCAACAGAAAAAAAAATCAGCACCAAAGATATCTGAAGAGAAATACAGGCAGAAGCATCTTGATAAGGAACATTTTACAATACAAAAATAAGAAAAAAGAGAGAAAATAGAAAAGAGAATTAGTAATGGAGAGGTTGAAGGAACAGAGACTGAAGGTATAGATTACCTGTGAAGTGAAGGATTTAGTGTAGAAATTCCAACCCTCATAATGTCACAGCATGATGGAATAATGAGTCCCTAAATTAAGGAGAAACAGGTGGAACAGGAAGCATCTGATCACTTGTCACATGAAGATACTCTGGAGCCTTCAGTAGAAAGCCAGTACAACAGTTCATTTGGAGTTGCATAGCAAGGGAAAGAGCAGGAAACAGTGGCAACTGACACAGTCAATGTTGTCAAGTGATGGGCTATTTCAGTTCCCATATGAAAGAGCAATGTATGACACAGGACACAGCTGAAGAGAATATACCACAGGAGGATGTTTTGGAACTTCCTGTAGAATGTCCACAGGAAACAGAGAGCAAAGAATGTGCCCTCAGTTTAGAAGAAAATTATCTAAGGAAAGATGATTGATTAAATAGACATACAGGCATATAGAGATCAAGATCAATGAAAGAAATAGATTGCAGAAAGTCAGTAAGACTCAAAATGTTAGATGTCTGATAAAACAAATGAACACAGTAATCAAGATTATTAAGAGAACGTCATGAGATATATAGGATGTATTACTAAGCAGCTACATTAATAACAGATAAACACTTACCGCAAAAGCACAGAGCAACAAGGGAAGGGAAGAGAAGAAATCAAATGCCATCATGGAAGCAGCAAATACTGAAAACTATAAAGCAATTAAGGCAAGAAGTGTTACTGTCAGAAGAGTATAGAAGAGGGAACAGATCAGCAAAAATACTTAGATAGACTTAACAAAATCAATGCACAGTAGGATCTATCATACACTATTGCAAATAATAAACTAAAGACATCAGCACAGGCAGAAAAACGTTCTTAGATATGCAGATAAACAAATGAAAAGTACAGAATAAGCAATTCATTGCTTACCCAAAATGTTTTATCAAAAATTGGGAAACAAAGTGAAAGGAATAGAAACACCACCCAAAAAAAAAAAGAAGACATTTTTAGAGAAATATATATATGAAAACACTATGGAGCATAACAAAGATGCTGAATGGATAGAAGTAGTAAAAGAAACAGTAAGAAGTTCAAATGAAAATTATATGAAATGGGATGAAGTAATGGCCAGAGAAACTGAAACAAAATGACAAACCCTTAATTGGAAAACATCAGGCCCAGATATAGTACCTAACTTCTGGTTAGACGTATTAACACATTTACACAAAAATCTAGTCCTTAGCAGGAGAGAAATGTGAAATTACACCAAGCTCATCATCATGATGGGTTCCATATGTGATGGGGAATGGTTTTGTCAGAGGTGCAGTAGCTTAATAAGTTACTTTGGTAGATATTAAGCAGGTGAAGAGCAGAGCCAGGAGTGTTGAAGTTGTTGTTGGCTTTTAAAGCATTTGTCATTTCTGTAAGTTTTAGATATAGTGGAATGGATTTCCATAGTTTTGTAACACAGTAAAAGTACGGGTTTCCTGCAGAGTTGTTTGATTTACTTACAACTAGAAGGGACTTGTTATTGGAACATAGTGTTCTGCTACTACTGTATGGCTGCAGTATGTTTTTTTTTGGGAGGGGCAGCTATCTGGTTTATTGACAAGTATGTAGGCTGTAGTGAGATGTGAGGTTACCTGGTTTGGGAGTACCAGCCAGTTTAGGATCCTTCAGGACTGTGCAGTGATGGGTTATAGTGCGTGTATATATAGCAAACTTAGTTACTTTATTATAGCGTGTTTTAAATTTGGACGTGAGGGTACTGTTACCTTCTTCTTCTTCTTCTATCGGCTGCTCCCGTTAGGGGTCACCACAGTGGATCATCCGTTTCCATTTCTTCCTGTCCTCTGCATCTTGTTCTGTCACACCAAACACCTGCATGTCCTTTCTTACCACATCCATAAACCTTATCTTAGGCCTTCCTCTTTTCCTGTTACCTGGCAGCTTCATCCTTAGCATTTTTTTCCCAATATACTCAGCATCCCTCCTCAGCATATGTCCAAACCAACGTAATCTTGCCTCTCTGGCTTTGTCTCCAAACCTTCCAACCTGGGCTGACCCTCTAATATACTTATTCCTAATCCTGTCCACCCTCGTCACACCCAGTGCAAATCTTAACATCTTCAACTCTGCCACGTCCAGCTCTGACTCCTGCCTTTTTGTCAAAGCCACTGTCTCCAACCCATATAACATAGCTGATCTCACTACCCTCTTGTAGACCTTCCCCCTTTCACTCTTACTGGTACTCCTTTGTCACAAATCACTCCTGACACTCTTATCCACCCACTCCATCCTGCCTGAACTCTCTTCTTCACCTCTCTTCCACACTCACCATTACTCTGAAATGTTGATCCCAAGTATTTAAACTCATCCACCTTTGCCACCTCTACTCCCTGCATCCTCACCATTCCTCTATCCTCCATCTCATTCACACACATTCTGTCTTAGTCCTGCTAACCTTCATTCCTCTTCTCTCTAGAGCATATCTCCACCTCTCCAGGGTCTCCACCACCTGTTCCCTACTCTCATTACACATCACAATGTCATCTGCAAACATCATAGTCCACAGGGACTCCTGTCTGATCTCATCTGTCAACTTGTCCATCACCATTGCAAATAAGAAAGGGCTCAGAGCTGATACTTGATGTAATCCCATCTCCACTTTAAACGCATCCATCACTCCCACCGCATACCTCACCGCTGTCAGACTTCCCTCATACATATCCTGTACCACTCAATAAAAACAAAATCCGGTGCAATAAAGGGTGTCCAGAATTCAGGCAATATATTCAAAATGAAGGTGCAAATGAAGCATGGCATCCAGAATAAAGCTTTTAATTTCCCAAGGTTAAAAACACAATCCAACACGACTGAATCAAGTACACACAGGACAAAAAGATACTTCCAAATATCACTTGTTGAGCGCTTTCGTCTCCCCAACCGGAGACTTCATCAGAATAAATTGAAGTACAACTAGCTCCTTTTTATACAAAATGTTTTAAATCAATTAACTCATTAACTAATTAAATTAATTGGGTATTTGCATATACATATTTACTTATAAAAACTACCCATTAGGGTATAATGGTGGCAGGGGAAAGTGTAGTTAAGCAGCATAGATTGGTGGTATGTAGAATGACGTTGGTGATCAAGAAGAGGAGGAGGAGGAGTGTGAAAGCAGTGCCAAGGATTAAATGGTGGAAGTTAAAAAAGGGTGATTGTGAAGTGGAGTTTAGGGAAGAGTTAAGACAGGCACTGGGAGGCAGTGGAGAGTTACCGAATAGCTGGGTAACTACAGCAGAACTAGTAAGGGTGACTGCTAGAAAGGTGCTTGGTGTGACATCTGGACAGAGGAAGGAGGACAAGGAGACCTGGTGGTGGAATGAGGAAGTACAGGAGAGTATACAGAGGAAGAGGCTGGCGAAGAAGAAGTGGGATTGTCAAAGAGATGAAGAAAGTAGACATAAGTATAAGGAGATGAGGCGCATGGCAAAGAGAGAGGTGGCGAAAGCTAAGGATAGGGCATATGGAGAGTTATGAGAGATTGGACACTAAAGAGGGAGAAAAGGACCTGTACCGATTAGCTAGACAGAGGGACAGAGCTGGGAAAGATGTGCAGCATGTAAGGGTGATAAAGGATACTGAGGGAAAGGTACTCACAAGAGAGGAGAGTGTGTTGAGTAGATGGAAAGAGTATTTTGAGAGGCTGATGAATGAAGAGAATGAGAGAGAGAAGGTTGGATGATGTGGGGATAGTGAATCAGGAAGTGAAACAGATTAGCAAGGAGGAAGTAAGGGCAGCTATGAAGAGGATGAAGAATGGAAAGGCTGTTGGCCCAGATGACATACCAATGGAAGCATGGAGGTGCTTAGGAGAAATGGCAGTGGAATTTCTAACTAGATTGTTTAATGAAATTTTGGAAAGTCAGAGGATGCCTGAGGAGTGGAGAAAAAGTGTTTTGGTACCTATCTTTAAGAATAAGGGTGATGTGCAGAGCTGCAGTAACTACAGAGGATAAAACTGATTAGTCACAGCTTGAAGTTATGGGAAAGAGTAGTGGAAGCAAGGTTAAGAAGGAGGTGATGATTAGTGATCAGCAGTATGGTTTCATGCCAGGAAAGAGCACTACAGATGCAATGTTTGCTCTGAGAGTGTTGATGGAGAAATACAGAGAAGGTCAGAAGGAGTTGCATTGTGTCTTTGTAGACTTGGAGAAAGCATATGACAGGGTGCCTAGAGAAGAGTTGTGGTATTGTATGAGGAAGTCGGGAGTGGCAGAGAAGCGTAAGAGTGGTACAGGATATGCGAGGGTAGTGTGACAGTGGTGAGGACTGCAGTGGGAGTGACAGATCCGTTTAAGGTGGAGGTGGGATTACATCAAGGATCAGCTCTGAGTCCTTTCTTATTTGCAGTGGTGATGGACAGGTTGACAGATGAGATCAGACAGGAGGCCCGTGGACTATGATGTTTGCAGATGACATTGTGATCTGTAGTGAGAGTAGGAATCAGGTTGAGGAGACTCTGGAGAGGTGGAGATATGCTCTAGAGAGCAGAGGAATGAGGGTCAGCAGGGCTAAGACAGAATATATGTGTGTAAATGAGAGGGAGGGTAGAGGAATGGTGAGGATGCAGGGAGTAGAGTTGGTAAAGGTGGGCGAGTTTAAGTACTTGGGATCAACAGTTCAGAGTAATGGTGAATGTGGAAGAGGTGAAGAAGAGAGTACAGGCAGGGTGGAATGGGTGGAGAAGAGTGTCAGGAGTGATTTGTGACAGGCGGTATCCTTAAGAGTGAAAGGGAAGGTCTACAAGAGTGTAGTGAGACCAGCTATGTTATATGGGTTGGAGACAGTGGCATTGACAAAAGGCAGCCGTCAGAGCTGGATGTGGCAGAGTTAAAGATGTTAAGATTTGCAATCGGTGTGACTAGGATGGATAGGATTAGGAATCGGTATATTAGAGGGTCAGCTCATGTTGGACAGTTTGGAGACAAAGCAAGAGAGCCGAGATTGCGTTGGTTTGGACATGTGCTGAGGAGGGATGATGGGTATATTGGGAAAAAGATGCTAAGGATGGAGCTGCCAGGTAAGAGGAATAGAGGAAGGCCTAAGATAAGGTTTATGGACGTGGTGAGAGAGGACATGCAGGCGGTTGGTGTCACAGAGCAAGATGCAGAGGATAGGAAGAAATGGAAAGAGATGATCCGCTGTGGCGACCCCTAACGGGAAAAGCCGAAAGAGAATGATGAGGGTATAAACATGAAGTCAAACAGTTTGCTTTGAATTCATAACTGGTACTGTCGTTTATACAAAACAGAAAGTACAGTTTTGTACCTACCATAAATGTAGATGTTCGAAGATCCACATTGCTGCAGTCCTTACATATGGGTAGTCCGCTGTCCTCGGTCGGCCCGAATACCAAAGTATTAGGCTGACGTCGGTCAAGGCGCTTAAAACTGACATCAGGACGTCAGGGTACAAAAGCGCATGACCGACATCATATCCTCAGTCTTTTCTTGCCCCAGATGTCAGAAGGCCCTAAAAAGAAAGGGCAAAGCCAAAAACAGCAAAAACAACCAACCACCCTGCACTAACCATATTTACAATATTTACAACCCAAACCACACAACCACCTCTAACTACAGAGGGAAGGAGGGAGGTAAATTGGACTGCAGCAATGTGGATCTTGAACATCTACATTTATGGTAGGTACAAAACTGTACTATGTTCTTCATCTCACATTGCTGCAGTCCTTACATATGGGTAGAATCCCAAAGCAGAGGTAAGGGAGGATGGCAAAACTATAAAGCATTAGGAGCTGCCAAAATGCCCTGTAAAATTGCAGTGGCAAATCCAGCCCTAGATTTAGAGTAAAGTGGAAGGTGGTAATGCTTAGAGAAAGTATGCACTGAACTCCAAGTAGCTGCCTCCAAAATATCCTTAGTAGCCACCCCCCTTAAAAAAGCTGTAGAAGTGGCAGTAGCCCTAGTGGAATGAGGCCTAATCCCAGTTGGAATCTCCTTACCATGATGGGAATAACAGAAAGCAATACAAAACCCAATCCACTTAGAAATGGTTTGTTTTGAAACTGGTTTGCCCTGAGAACACAAAGCAAATGAAACAAACAACTGCTGAGACTGCCTGAACCCTTTAGTTCTGTTCAAATAATATCGCAACTGTCTGTGTATATCCAAAGTGTGCAAAAATCTTCTCCCCTTTATTTTGGGGGTTCGCATAAAAAGTAGTCAAATGAATAGTTTGGTTTAAAGCCACACTAGAAACCACTTTAGGCATAAAGGAAGGGTTAGTACGCAAAGACACCCTATCCTTGTGGAAAATTAAGAAAGGCTCAACCGCCATAAGGGCCTGTAATTCAGAAACCCTTCTCCCAGATGTAATGGCCAACAAAAAAGCAGTCTTCCATGATAAATATTTTAACTCGGCAGTCGCTGCAGGCTCAAAAGGTTGTAGAGTGAGTTTCTCCAACACAAAATTGAGATCCCAAGCAGGAGTAGGAGCTCTACGTGTGGGTCTTATATTCTTTGCCCCGCTAAGGAATTGCTTAAACAAAGGATGAGAAAATAATGGTGGGTCACAGTCATAGTGAGCAGAAATTGCTGCAGCATGAACCTTTATAGAGGAGAAGGACAAACCTTTGTCCAATAACTCAGTAAGGTATTGAAGAGCAACACTTAAGTTAGGTTTAGAAACATCAAAGTCCTTTGCTGTACTCCAAATTAAAAATCTCCTCCATTTATCTGCGTAAACTTTCCTTGTACTAGGCCTTCTGGCCTCCAAAATAACATTCAAAACTTGTTGTGGAAGCTGAGACCCTCCAGGGTTTAAAACAGAATATGCCAGGCCGTTAGATGTAGAGAGTGAAGTTTGACATTGAGTAAATGACTGTTCTCCTGAGACAGCAGGTGTGGAATCGAAGGCAAAGGCCATGGAGGCTCCTACCAGACTTCTCAGTAATGGGTACCAGTGCTGTCGAGGCCAATCCGGAGCTATTAAAATCATGGTTGGCTTGTCCTGTCTGACCTTCAGGAGTACCTTTGGGAGGAGAGGCAGTGGTGGAAAGGCATACACGTGAAGATTGCTCCAATTGAATGAGAGAGCATCCACTTTCCAAGCTGTGGGATGAAACCTTTTGTGCAAAACTTTGGCAGCTGGTAATTTAGTGGAGAAGCGAACAGATCTATGTCGGGAGTTCCCCATAACACTGTCAATTTTTGAAATACATGAGGATCCAATTTCCACTCGTGGGGATCCATAATTTGTCTGCTCAACACATCTGCTAAGGAGTTCTGTGCTCCTGGCAGAAACCTTGCCTGAAGATTTAGCTGCAAACTGAGAGCAGTCTCCCACAAAATCATTGCTTGTCTGCATAGAGGATATGAATGTGTCCCGCCTTGCTTGTTGATGTACCACATGACAGTTGTGTTGTCTGTTTGAATCAACACCTGCCCTGGAAGAAGTAAATCCTTGAAAGCTATCAATGCAAATTGGACTGCTAACATCTCCTTCAAGTTGATATGTAAATGTTGAAGTCTGGCAGGCCACGTGTCTTGTACCCATTTTCCATTTAGATGAGCTCCCCAAGCTTTGTCTGAGGCATCTGTCGTAAGAATCTGACTCGCCTCTGGTCGGGTCACAGAGAGTCCCTTGTTTAGGTGACATTCCTGAGCCCACCACAAAAATTCCTTTTGAATGCAAGGTATTATCTGAATGACAGTGTCCATATCTTGGCAGTGTTAGTCCATACATTTTGAGATACCATTGTAGCTTCCTCATATGCAGTTTGGCATTGGGAAGTACCAGAATACAAGATGCCATGAACCCCAAGGCTTGAAGGACTGTCCTTGCAGTCAGCCTGGACTGACGAGACAATTGATGGAAATAAAGAAAGATTCTTTTGTTTGTCCGGGGTCAAAAAGGCCATCTGGGATGCTGTATTCAGTCTCACACCCAGAAAGCACATGTCCTGAGAGGATACTAGACTGGACTTTATTTCGTTCACAGAATACCCTAGGCATCTTAACACTGCCATCACATACTGTAAATGATGAAGAAGTTCGTCCTTTCCTTGAGCCAGAATCAGGCAATCGTCCAAATAAGGATAGATTTGTATTCCTCTTAGCCTGAAGAAAGCTACCACTGGAGCCAGAACCTTCGTGAACACTCTGGGCGCAGTAGATAAGCCAAAGGGCAATGCAGAGAACTGATAATGAAAAGTCCCAGCCCGAAAACGCAGATACTTCCTGCAACTGGGCCTGATAGGAACATGAAGGTAAGCCTCCTTGAGATCCAGAGTCACCATCCAGTGATCTTTGCCCAGCAGAGGTAAAAGCTGCTGTAACGTCAACATTTTGAACTTGGGAATGTCCAGATATGTGTTGAGGATAGATAAGTCCAAAATGGGTCTCCACGTGTCCCCTTTCTTTGGTACTAGAAATAGGCGAGAATAAAATCCTAGGCCCACTTCTGGCCGAGGGACCGGTTGTATAGCTCCTATTTGAAGTAGAAGAGAAATGTGGTTGAGAGCCTCTAGTCTTTGCTGAGGAGGAACGTCTGGCATGCCTTTGAAAGGAGGCAAGGTATGGAAATAAAACTTGTAACCTCGGTGTATGATATCCAGTACCCATTTGTCTTGGGTAATTAAAATCCAATTTTCCTTGAAAAGTGCCAACCTTCCTCCCAAAGGTGCTGCCAGGCAAGAGGGATCTGGCAGCTGAAAAAGTAGGTCATTGGGCCTGTTTACGAAAGGACTGGCCCCTACCCTCACTCGAAGATTGTGCAGGTGAACTCCCAGTTCTAGGTCTGAAGGAACTCTGAGCTCTACCCCTACCACGCCTAGATCTACCCCTAGACTGAGAATCATAAGAAGGATACGTCCACCCCTTAGCAGGCCAATTCCTACTAAACTTTGGAGGCTGAACTTGCAAAAAATCCTTAACAGTCTGCATCGACTTAGCCTTGTCCTCCATTTTCTTCAAGACTGATTCCACAGGTGGACCAAACAACACTTCAGACTGCAAAGGAGCATCCAAAATCCTTGTTTTAACATGGTCAGAAAAATTCTGATCCTTCAGCCAGGCGTGCCTGCGAAGAACTGAACCAGTGGCAGCCACCCTAGGCGAGGCCTGCACAGCATCAAAACCACATTGTAAAGAATGCTTACCAACCTGCTCAGAGACATGCACCAAATCTTGTAATTCTTTACACTCAATGCCTTCTGCCAGAGCATCCACCTTAGATTTCAATTGAGAAAGAAGAAAGTTTTGATATTTCAACATATGAAACTGGCAATTCAAAGCCCTCATTGCTAAGGTAGAAGAAGTATAGACCTTCTTTCCCCATCTATCCAAAGCTCTGGCCTCTTTATCTAGAGGAACCGGATTTTTTACAACAGAGGCCTTGACACCCTTGGGTCCCTGACTAATAGTTTCTGGGTCCGCCCTAGGACTCTTATAAAGATATTTATGAGCCTCAGGCACCCTGTAATACCTATCTGGTTTAACAGGCGCAGGAGGCAGAGAATCAGGATTAAGCGAAGCCTCTGAAAACACATCCTGCACAACATCCAGAACAGGTGGTATAGCTAAGGGCCTATGTTGAGGTAAAAGCAAAAATTCCCTAAGCCTTTTCCGAGAATCAGAGAAGTCTTGACCTTCCCACTTAAAATGCTCCCTCATAGAGTGAAGTGTCTCTGAAAAGAAAAATCCTCTGGAGGAGAAGCAGAAGGAGTGGAATCTTCTGCATCAGAATCAGAATAAGGAGAGTACTCCTGCAAGTCTTCAGCCGAAGACTCTGAAACATCTGAAGCCTGTTCAAAACTTCCCAACTCTGGCTCCACCCTAGGCCTCTTATCAGGAGGGGGCAAAGAACCTCTAATCAGAGTAATCAAATCTTCTGCCATTTTAAGCATGTGCTTCTTAGGCACAGACCCTGCTGAACTAGGAGTGACACCAACAGAAGCTAAACCTGGCCTGCCCTGGGAGAAGCCTTGGAAACAGAAGGAGAGGGCCTAACCACCCTGGGAAGGGAGGGAGTACAGTAACCTGAGAAGCCCCTTCAGCCTGCCCTGCCTCAAGAGAGGCCACATCCTGCAAAATTAAAGTCTCCCCCTGAGACTCTAAAGAAGTCTCCGTCGGACCCACCGGTTCCACTGAAGCCTCTAAAGAACCGGCGTCTGGAGCGGACGACTCATCTTGCCTGGGTTTAACTGTTTTGTCTTTGTGCTTCTTGGAAGCGGGCGCTGGAGAATCCGGCGGCATATTATAATTGCACCGCTTACGAAGACCAGCCTAGCACAATCTAACCTTCGCAATAGTGCGCTTATTGAACCTAGCACAAAGCGACACCCGACTACGTCGTGCTCAGGCCCCAAACAAGGAATGCACAAAGAATGATAATCCCTATGCGGTATCTGTTTCCCACAAGAAATACAATTATTCACTTTTTCTGACATCCGGTACTACACTGAGGCAAGAAAAACCAAAATAATCTAGCGGGTACTTAGCCAACTTGGATTCGGTCTGAAACTCCGAACTCGAAAAATTTCAGAACGCCGAACGGCACTTGCAACGCTGCTTCTGCATCGGACCATGCGGCAAAAAAGACTGAGGATATGACGTCGGTCATGCGCTTTTGTACCCTGACGTCCTGATGTCAGTTTTAAGCGCCTTGACCGACGTCAGCCTAATACTTTGGTATTCGGGCCGACCGAGGACAGCGGACTACCCATATGTAAGGACTGCAGCAATGTGAGATGAAGAACATCATATTTTGCTTTTTATTATTTATTATTATCTTGTTCTTTTCCAATTCCGAACACTGAAAAGGTGCTTAAAAACCCATTTAGTGTCAGAAGGAAAGCGTAGAGGAATTGTTATTAGTAGTTTAATTTAAGGTAGTGAAACAGTGAGTGCACAAAGGTCCATAAATATGTTTTCTCACTTCACGCATATGTATACACAACTTTTGCTAATGCTTGCTCATACTTATGCAGCAATAGTAAACAGTATGTATGTGTATGCACTTGTACATATATGTCTATGTTTCTTATTCCTTTTTCTATTTTCTACCTTTTTTACTTTTCCATTTCATCTATTAATACTTTTTCTACTTCTTCTACTCTGTCTGCACCCACCTCTCCCTCCACCTTTTCTTTAGTTGAGGTTTCCTAGTGACTGAATATCTGTGACTAATTGATCTTTTAATGTATTGTACAACCACTGTACATACCAGAGAGATGTTATTTTACATTTTAAATATACATAAATGGTTAATAAAATCAATACAATAATAAATAATTCAATAACTGTGTACTGTCTTTTGTCCTGTGTGTACTTGATTCAGTCGTGTTGATTCAGTCGTGTTGGATTGTGTTTTTAACCTTGGGAAATTAAAAGCTTTATTCTGGATGCCATGCTTCATTTGCACCTTCATTTTGAATATATTGCCTGAATTCTGGACACCCTTTATTGCACCGAATTTTGTTTTTATTGAGTGAGTACTGAATCCTTTACGTGGTTATATCCTGTACCACTCTTACATACTTCTCTGACACTCCCGACTTCCTCATACAATACCACAACTCCTCTCTAGGCACCCTGTCATATGCTTTCTCTAAGTTCACAAAGACACAATGCAACTCCTTCTGACCTTCTCTGTACTTCTCCGTCAACACTTTCAGAGCAAACATCACATCTGTAGTGCTCTTTCCTGGCATGAAACCATACTGTTGATCACTAATTATCACCTCCTTTCTTAACCTAGCTTCCACTACTCTTTCCCATAACTTCAAGCTGTGACTGATCAATTTAATCCCTCTGTAGTTACTACAGCAATGCACATCACCCTTATTCTTAAAAATTGTTACCAAAACACTTTTTCTCCATTATTCAGGCATCCTCTCACTTTCCAAGATTTTGTTAAAAAATCCACATGAGGGTACTATTATGACTTGTGAAAATGGTGGAGGTGCATACAAAATGCAGGTAGGTAAGTGGGTGCTATGGATCTTCTTGTGGACACCATAAGATATTGCTTTGCTCTGTAAAAGGACCCAAGTTTCATATGTGTTTTTCGATAGCATGACAAATATGTTGGTCATATTTGAGTTTGTCATCTATGATTAGTCCAAGTAGTTTGACTTCTGTCATTTATTTATTTATTTATTTTATTTTACATTTGTTAACTTGGGGTATCTGACTGAGCTGAAAAGGCCCTTTTTCAGCAGAGGCCTGGGGAGAAAACTCTACATAGAAAAATTACAGATACATGATCAGTATACACACAAATTACAACATACATGATTTTACAGTGGTATGCAGCACAGCAACAGTTACAGTGGAGAGAACAAACAAAAAAATATTTAAAAACAAAGGTACTTAATAGATTTGTGGTGTACAGCTGAAATTTGAAACATAGGTAGAATACATACATAGTACACAGGCACAGTACATACATTGTAGATTAGCCAGTGTTTGTGAGAATAGTTTTCAATCTTTATCAAGTACTCCAGGTTTAGTATGTGTACCTTATCCACTTTCCCTAGCTTGGGGAGCAATCATGGCACTGCCAACTTTGCTTGAGATATTGCCTGATGAGGTCTTTAAAGGAGGCTTTGGATGATGTGTTTTGAATGCTAGTGGGGACAGAGTTCCATTTTTAGCCACTGAACTACTATATAGTGTATCTCCAAAGCTATTGTAGCTGCTGGTGACTTCTAGTAGTAGTTTGCTTGATGATCTAAGAGGCCTTTTGGCTGAGTGATGTTGTACTAGGTTTTTGAGGGCAGGACACTTATTGGGGAGGTAATAGATAGAATGACAGAGGCACAGCTGATTGTAGGTTAGGAGGTTGGGCAGGCTTCCATTTTGCTTAGTCAGAATGGGAGATGCATAGAGTAGGGTGGATAGAAGCTGGGAGCGAGCAATGGCTGATCTTGTGTTGTTGGTAAGAAATGGTTTGATACAGTAGAGTGATCCCAGTTTGGCTTGTACTTTTTTAATAGTTAAGTTGAGATGACTATCAAATTTTAGGTAGGAGTCTATGGTTATTCCCAATAGCTTAGCCTGTGCCACTGAAGCGATTGGCGGAGCATTTGTGGAGTAGATAGTGAATTGACTGTTATCAGTGTTTTTGTTAGAACTGGTTATAATCATAAGCTGAGTTTTCTTTGGATTGAGGGTAAGTTGGGCTTTGGTTAGTTAGTTTTCAATGTCAGAGAATGCTAGTTGAGTTGTTTGCAGGAGGGTGGGAGTGTTTTTTTTGCAGCACAGATTAAGGTAGTGTCATCTGCATACTGAATGATAGATGCATGCTGTGTGGAGGTATGGAGGTAATTTGTAAAGATTGTGAATAGTAGTGGTCCTAAGATAGAATCCTGTGGGACTCCTATAGTTATGGGCAGCTGAGGAGAGAGAGAATTTTCCCATTTCACAGCTCAGTACCTGTCAGTTAAGTAGCTTTGGAACCAGGTAAGAATGGAATTTGATAGGTGATACTGGTTTAGTTTGTTTAGCATGATTTGGTGCGAGACTGTGTCAAATGCTTTGGACATATCCAAAAAAAAGAGTTGACACCTGCAGGCCTTCATTTTTGAGACGGTTTACTGTGACTGTGAAGCAGAGGAGGGCTGTAGTGGTACTATGGGCAGGTCTGAAACCATGCTGAGTAGGTGACAGGATGTTGCTATCTAGGAGCTATTTTAGCATCTGGGTATGGATGCATTTTTCTAGGATTTTGACCGGGGGGGAGAGTAAACTAATGGGTCTGCATTTATTAAATTCAGTGGAGGTCCCACCTTTATGTATGGGTGTAACAGGATATTTTCCAGGGTTTGGGCACATAGTTTTCAACAATTGATCTGTTTATGAGTGGAGATTGGGATAGCAATAGCATCTGCTGTGAGTTTCAAGATATAGCTGTGGAGTTGGTCGGCTGCTGTTGAAGAGGTTTTTAGTTTGGAGAGCATGCTTTTGACTGAAGTGATGGAAACTGTTTTGACGGTAAAGCTTGTATTAGTGTTATTTGTGTTTGGGGGGCTAGTGAGAAAGGAACTGTCCTGTGATACTAAGGATAGAATTGAGTTCACAAAGTGGGAGATGAATTGTGTTTCGATGGAAACTTTAGTGTTAAGGGTGGTTGGTTTGGGGGTAGCCTTTTGGGTGGGTTTTAGTAGCTGGTTTACATTTTTCCAAAATTTCTGGGGGTTGTGTTGGTATTTAGTTTGTAATGTCATGTAGTAGGATTTTTGTTCAGCCTAATGCATTTTTTTTGCACGGTTGTGCAGTTCTTGGCACTTAGGGCTTTGTGTTTCTTTGTTTTTTTGATAGTAAAGCCAGTCAGCATCTCTGGACTTGAGGATTTCTTCGGTTTCTTTACTGAACCAGGGGTTTGTAGAGGTTCTAACCTTGATTTTGCACAATGGAGCGACAGTGTTTAGGTGTTGTAGAAATGTTTTGTTGAAATATGCTACAGCCTGATCAAGTGGGAGGGTTTTTAAGGGGGTCCACTCACAGTTAGAGAGTAAAGTATTGAGGATGTCAGGAGAGAATTTTTTTGTGTTTCTAGTGGATATATAGTTAGTGGTTTTGCATATGCTTGTTCTACTATGTAAAAAGTACATTATGTTGTGGTCATTTAAGGTGTCTGGGTGACAGCCTGCGTGGGGGTACAATGTGGGGTTGTTAGTTAGGACCCAGTCAAGGATGGATTCCTTTTTAGATTTTTTACTATGTCTAGTTGGAATTTGGACTAGCTTCTGGTAGCCATGTAGATTTATTAGATTACTTGATGGTTCTGATATGCAGGTGAACCAATCTAGGCTGAAATCCCCCAGAATAAGGGTTTCTTGTAAGTATGTGGAATAACACCAGGAAAAGAAGTCTTCAAGGCTAGCAGGTGTATTACCAGGTGGAATATAGATCACAATTGTGGTGATGATCTTTTTAGGGTGAAATTGAAGTTGTGAGACAAGTATGTCCCAATTATTGGGGGAGGGGTAAGAGTTTGGTAATTGACATACAGTTAAGTTGGACTTGTACAGTAAGGCAGTTCCACCCCCTTTATGAAGTGGTCTGTCTTGTCTAATGATATTGGAGCCAGTAGGGAGAACTTCTGAGTTAGCTATGTTTTTATTTAGCCAGGTTTCTGTTAAAGCAACTATGTCTGAGGAGTAGTGTGCTATTGTGGCCTGGAGTTCAGGTATTTTATTTTTGATACTTCTAATATTAATATTTAGCATTAAATATGGTTGGTTTTGCTGCTGTTGTTGATTTGCCCTAGGATGAAGATAGTGGGGGTGTTATGTTCTGACATTTGTATTGGAGCAGTTTGTGTTGGACAGGATGGATTTGGGCCTGGGTTGGGGTGGATATCCCCACTTATGGTGAGCCTGGTGTTAAAATGGTGATACAGATGTTGGAGTTTGGTGAGGAGTGTGAGAAAGTATTGTGTTTTTTTTTGGAGTAGGAATGAGAGCATATGTGTTTAGTTCTGAATTGGTCCATTATATAGTTCTTGAACAATTGTGGACAGATATTATTATACTGTGTGGTGTCTGTATATGAGAGTGCATAATGTTGTGTTGTGCTACTAAGTTTAGGGATATTGCTAGACTGATAACTTGTGGTGTTATAAAGAATTATGAGAAGACAGACTAGACTTAGTTGTGTGATAGTCATGGTTATAAAGTTTAAGATGGTACTAGGTGGGGGGGTCTGAATAGGAATTATAGGGTTGCACTATATGTGGATGGGTAAGTAGTGTGGGTGACATAAAAAGTGCCTAATGGGAATAAGAGTGCTTGGGAGTATTTTTTGTGGAGCAAGTTGGTGTGGTATAATGTGATCTGACTTGAGGAGCTGTGATTGGTGGAGGTGATGTGAGGGTGAGCTGTGGGTGTGGCTGTGATTACTATAAATGTAGAAGTAGTGGGAGCAGGAGGGAATAGGGCTAGGGCAGGGGAGCGGAGAGAGCCCGAGCATTAGTGAGGGCGAATGGAGCAGCGCAGAGCCCACCAAGACAAGAGTAAAAAGTAACTGTTACTTTACACATCTGAACACTTTCCAGCAGGTATAATGCAATTGCTGAAGAGCACTTGTGTCCTGGTGGGATACTAGAAATTTAAAGATGGCTCCATGCTCAGCAAGATTCTAATATAGACTTAATATTGGGGGAGGGAGATAGCACAAGGGGGTGTAAATCAGGTGGAATGCAAAGAAACCAGAGAGGCAATCAGTGGAAAACTAACGAGGCAATCAGTGGAAAACTATCAGTGAAGGCCTCAGAGGGGGTAAGTAAGAATTCAAACTACCTGTAAAGTGAAGGACAGAAGAGACAGCAAACTGTATTAAGGTTGGGAGTGCGTCTTCACTTTTAACTTGCTGATTAGTAACCAGTTTGTGCACAGATTAGAGTAGGGAGATACATTAGCAATGAAGGGGAATGTATAGAGATGCAAATAAACAGGTGGGCCTCCAAGTGATACAGACTAAGGCAGAAAGCACTGAAAGGGCTGGTTGATCATTAATTTAGTCACAGGGATCTGAATTAAATGTATACTGTCTGTTGGACTGTTAGGATTACTGCACTAGCTGGGGAGGACACAAGGATACAACAGTCAGTTTTATTAGTACGCTGAGAACTACTAAGAAATATTGATTCCTTCTTATACTGTATAGGTGGGGTGGTAGCCGCAGACTGCAGATTTGCTTGAGTGTGCTCCTGCTCTTGAGGCTCAAAATGTATATCCTTGTTTAGTTTTGCAGTACTGATTCCTTCTTATACGGTATGGGTGGAGTGGTAGCCGCAGACTGCAGATTTGCTTGAGTGTGCTCAGCAAGCAGAATGCAATTGCTGAAGAGCACTTGTGTCCTGGTGGGAGACTAGAAATTTAAAGATGCATGACTTCTTTTATTTCATTGTTACATAAGACAATATGGAACTTTCTTATCATTATATATTTTTTATATAAACAGCATAAGTTTGGTGTTTTTAGCATTTAGGATCATATCTGCAGTGCTTAACCAGGATTCTACACTGGAAAAGGACTCTTGGTAAGTTTTTTGGATATTTTTTAGTGTTGGGGCAAAGCAGATTATGGTTTCATCACCTGCATATTAAACTATGTTTGCCTGTTTGGTGGCAGTATGGAGGTTGCTAATGAATATGTTAAATAGCAGTGGCCCAAAACGGAGTCTTGTGCAAACTCTGACTGTGACTGGGTGGAAGGTGGAGAACTTGTGTTTCCATTTTACTGATTGCTGTCTATTTGTAAAATAGATATGAAACCTGGTGAGAGTAGATGGATTAAGATCTAGACACGAGAGTTTGGTGAGATGTTTTTGATGGGATACTGTGTTAAAGGCCTTTGACAGACCAAAGAAGAGGATTGATACTGGATTACTAGTATTTCTATTTTGGTTGATAATACTGGTGAAATCAAGAGCAGCAGTTGTGCGATGAGTGGGGCAAAACCATGTTGGCTTGTGGATAGAAGATTGCTGCCACTAAGATGTTTGAGGGAGATCAGCACTGATACATTTTTTCTAGAATTTTTGACAGTGGTGAAAACATAACTATAGATGTGTAATTAGGTTAGTTGAATTTCCTCCTTTATGTAGTGGTATTATGAATTATTTTTTCCAGGCTGTTGGGACATGGCTTTCTGTAATTGATTGGTTAATTAGTATTGAGACAGGGAAGGCTAAAGCATCAGCAGTGAGCTTCAGGTATTCTTTTGACCAGTTATCAGCTGTAAGGTTTTTGGTTTGAGATTTAGTTATCTTTATGGTAACATTTGGGATGGAGTATAAAGATAAACTTATTGCATTGTTAGATAAGGTTGGGGCAGTGAGGGTGGTGGAAGAGTTTTATTTAGTAAAAATATAAAGTGGGAATTTAACATGGTTGCCGTATTGTCTGTGTTATTAGGTGAGGGAGCTGTTGTTTGGCCAGAGTGCAGAAGTTTGTTAACAGAAGACCAAAATAGGTTGGGGTTGTTTTATTTTGAAATTTGGACTTTGGAGAAATAGGATTTTTTGTCACTGGTTATTAATTTCTTTGCAGAATTTCCAAAGTATCTAAAGTGTTTCTAGCTAAATAGGGTTTTGTTTTTGGACCATAGTTTCCAATCTTTATCTCTTTGTAATCCCTACCTTTGTTTCCTTTGTTAACCAGGCTGCTGGACCTTTTATATTTTAAGATTTTTCTAAAATATTGTTATCAGAAGTACCTTTTTCTGAAAACTGTAAAGCACTATCATCTTTAGTGAGTTCATACCATTTTACCAAATAATTAATTACAATTGTCTCTTCAATACTTATAAAAGGTCACTCACATTCCCAATGAAGGAATCCTCTCTTTTGCTTTACATTATACTTGATTAGGATCTGCTTTTACTACTGATAGAGATACTCTGTCCTGTTTGACAAGGATACTCTGTCTTTGTATATATCGACTTGACCTGACTAGCAGACAATTATTTAATGCTGTTAGTATCTGTAACTACACATGTCAGCCATGGTAGTGCAGTGGTTAGCGTTGTCACCTCACAGCAAGAGGTTCTCCCATTTGATTCTCGGCTGGAGCACCTCCTATGTGGAGTCTGCATGTCCTCCCCATGGTCGAGTGATGTTAAAGACATGCAGGTAGGTGTGAGCGTGAATGGGCGTGCCTTCTTTGAAGGTTGGGCACCGGACTGGCAACTTGGCACTGTAAAAATCCACTGCCAATCATGAGCGGACCGGAGTTCCTCTGTGGTGACTCCTAACCGGGAAAAGCCAAAAGTCTTTAGTATCTGTAAATACACATGCATTAAACTACCAAGATGCATACAATATACCCACTCATATAAAATGAGAACTAGTGAAGTAAAGTTTACCTATAGAGACTTTAGACTCTGTTGAGAGTTTTAAAAATTCATATTAATATACCAGAAGCTTACCCAATAGAAAACTTGTCACTCTTTCAGGGTCACCTGCCTATCTTTGCCAAATCCAGGGCAGGTTTTGCAACCGCAGTCCTTCAGGATATACTAGCCAGCCCCAATTCTTCTTGACTGCCTCCACCTATTCTTTAGTTTTGGGAATCAATCCAAGTGTGATGACTGCAACAGTGAAACACGAACAACATAGTATAGTTGTGTACACTTACCATAAATGTAGGTGTTTGCAGTCCTGGTTTTCCACCCTCCATCCCCCTTCTCTCTCTCTCTCTCTCTCTCTCTCTGTTTTTACAGGGCTGTTTGGTATTTACTGTCTACTGGTGGTATTCCACCATAACCTAGCTCCCTATTTGGGGGCTTCTGACATTTGAGGCAAGAAAAACTGATGTAATGGTGTTGGCTGCCTGTTTTTATACCACTGACGACCTGACGTCAGTCCTGGAGTGACAGCAACTGTCACAGAAATACTAAGCCTCTGCTATTCGGGCCAACTGAGGGCTACCCCTGGCAGGATAACCCACGTGTGATGACTGCAACAGTGAAACACGAAGAACATCACTCAGAAATCCATCCCGTTATGAAAAAGGTATATTAGAACTAAAATACACGGAGTAACACTTTCTCTTCTCCATATAACTCACCCATCAATGTGCAATAAGTGCATCTAGAGTATTGCCCTACTTCCACTGCAACTCAGCCAATCTCTGATACCTAAGAAAACACAGGCACTGATTCGCACCAAAAGAGAAGATGTTCCACTGAATTTATTGTCGAACTAACACGACTCAAATAAAACAATAAAAACCATAAAATGTAAATCCGGATGAAAAGCGCTTTACATTTTATGTTTTTTATTGTTTTATTTGAGTCGTGTTAGTGCAACAATAAATTCAGTGGAACATCTTCTCTTTTGGTGTGAATCAGTGCCTGTGTTTTCTTAGTTGTTGTAGTTACGTTTATTGGTGTCAATCTCTGATACCTGTTTGCGCTCAAGACAATGTCTGTCCCTACATGTTGCCAGCCTCCACAAAGGATCTAATGCTAGAAGGGACCAGGTGTGTACCCTTTCTCATCAGGAAAGGCACACCAATCCTTCTCCTGCCATGCTCCAGAAGCAGAGCTGCTAACTGAACTTTATATGCAACATGTTTTCTATTGCATTCAATATGCATTGCTGTTTCATGACTAGGGTATGACCTCTCCCAGGGCAAACCATAAGCATCTTTTGTAATCATCTGATTGGCATCAGTTTGCCTGAATGGCATATCTCCATTCATTTAAATATGAGCGGGTCACCAATGTAGTTCTTTCAGACACAGAGTAAGACTAGGACTGCTGTCACAATAAACTGAGCTTGTTAATCCAAGGTCTTCCATGGCTACCACTCTACCTGTTGCAGGTGAAGTATAGCTAGAGAAGCAATCAAGATAGTTGGCACCATGAGGCCTATGAAGCTGGGTATTTAACCTGGTACGGAAGATAGCTGTCGCAGTTTCTGCAGTTTTACGGGACAAGAAAGTCCTGTACATCTTTACCTCCAGAAGTGTGTCTAGGAAAATTAAACTCTAGCTAGGCATAGGACAAGTTTTGTTGGTTGGCAGTGAATCCTAGTCTGGTTAAGCATTGGAGAGTACATTTATTACCTCATTCATCTCCTATGTGGACTGGACCTGGATGAAACAATCATCCAAGTAAGAGTAAATATGAATGCTTTGGTTTTGCAGTGTAGTATCAATGGGGTCAGGCAAGTGCTAAATAACTCTTGGCACAGTAGCCAAAAAAAGGTAAAGGTAATTAATGTTTAATTGGCCATGTGATTAGATTTACATTCTGGGAGAGTGTATATAAGGTCTTGCATTCAGTATTGTCTTGTTTGAAGAAGTACAGGTACTATCCTGTACGAAAGCACTTACTTTATTTGTGAATAAATTATTTTTGGAGTGTATCCAGGTCGTGTTCATACTTTTTTATTTTCCAGGGCTGCAGAAGTAGACACTTTTTGCCACACTTGTAAAGTAATCTACTTTTCTTATACACTTCCTAATGCTACATCTTGGAGCCAATATATAGCTTCCTTTACATATTTCAGCCATTACCACAAGTTTTTTTATACAGAAAATTATGTGGAGCCTGTACTCTATTAATGTAGGCAGTGGATCTAGCTTCAGGTGGTACAGCAACAAAAAAAATCCAAGATGGCTTATTTATTTATTTGGAAGAGGGGCAGAGACTTTATGAAAGAGAGAGAATCCTTAAATTGCATGTCCTCTGTACGGTGAGCCAGAGGCCAGCATGTCCTCAACATCTTTCATAAAATAAAAGGGGTGGAAATACAGCATCTATAGCCCAGACCCTCTTTCAACATTAGGGTCAGCATCTTCCACCAGAGATGTCTTCCTCCCTCTGTTGAAACATCTAACAACACAGAGGGCTTGTCTTGATCAGCCAGCAAAGCTGGTAGGAACTGGAAAAAATCCTGTGTCAGTTTAGCCCAATCCTGAGGGAGAAAGAGAGGAGGTGTAGGCTTGACATTGATACCAACCTTAGAGTGGGCTGTGATTGTCTATCAGCATCTAAGAAACCTCAGCGGGATGTTCTAAGTTCCAATTTATGAACAGCAGAATAGACATCTTTCTGTAAAATGAGCATGGGTAAACCTCCCTCCCCTTGCTTAATAATTAATGTTTCTGGGTGGATGCCTCCTTGTCCCCTCCATTCCAATCTAAGGGTTGTTTGGTCAAGAAAGCCAAACTACCAGCTGATGGTGTGGTAGCATTAAAAACAGCTGCACCAGAGGTTTCAGACAAGGTATATGTTGAGTCCAGGGTAGACTCCCTTCCCCTCTACTTAAGCTTCTCATACTTTTTAGAGGGGACCATCCAGTGGACTCCTGTCTGATGCCATAGCAAGACGTTGGCATGTAGGCCACAAGCCTCTTTTCCCAAATATTCCTGGACAGCAATGCATCTCACATGAAGCATCTGGGGCCTGACATCACAGATTTTGCAAACACTAGCAGAATGCTCTAACAGTGGTACAGCACATACACTGCATGTATGAGGCTCTGGGTTTAATTCCCCTGTACCGCCATTGTAATTTTGAAGGTCTAAAAGAGCAGACGATTACGACTAACTGTTAAGTGCTTTCTGTAGTCCATAGTTTGGTTTGATTTGCTGTCTCAATTTGCCTGCCATGTGACTCTGAGAAAGCCACTTAATCAGACAGTGTTTTGGGGCAATTGGGAAATTCAGCTAAGCTCCTTGGTCGTCTCCTGGATCACACTCAAATTAACAATCTATGAACCTGAGACAATACAATCCATTGTCATCCTTATCTTTGAAATAGATTTGCCCTTACAAGCACACTTGCCTCTCTTGGGTAGCATGCCTAGAGCCTCCATCTTTGGAGATGTTGCATAAAGCTCTGCAAGAAAAATCCAAAGAAACAAAAACCTTATGGGCAGCAATAATTACTATAAAAATAAAGGAGTCCCCAACATGTACTTACCACTGTTCTGAGGTATGGCCTAATCCAACAGACCAATCAAACTGCTTCCTCTACTCACAAGATATGGGACAAGAAACAGCTGAAAATGGGCTAAAATTATACCAGGAATGTGGAAATGGTCATGGGAAAGGTGATACCTGTCTGGACAATGGGAAATAGTGTTCAACTCTGGAAATCAGGATGAATGCTGGACCATGGCCTGAGTCAGACTCTTCTAAAGTGATGACTGCAACAGTAAACCACAGGAGACAGACCTCCTAAAGGCACTAAATAGCACCAATAGTGCTATTGTAATAAAACATGTAATGAGAGTAGGATTCCTAATGAATTAACAAGGGCATGATCTCCTTTAACAGCAGTGAAGGTGGGGCAAGAACGATCGACCAGTCTGCTGCAAGATGGTAGACTCCGGGAGGAAGGAGATAATTCTTATAAGAATCATGTAGGCTACAGGCCCTAAAGCATCATGGCTTCACAACAGGATAACACATCGAATAAAAGGCAAAACTGTTTGGACAACAAGGGAATTGTTTAGAAAGGCCAAGTATCTGTTGTCCACTTAAACATTTTATATATATATATATATATATATATATATATATATATATATATATATATATATATATATATATATATATATATATATAAAGCTAGTGAACACGTTTTAATAAAAGGAGTAGGTCATGGGATGGTAATGTAGCTAGAATGAATATGGTTTGTAATGCCAAAGACCATTCATTTGAAACTATATACATGAATACAACTTTTGGAAAGTGTTATTTTACACATGGGATTTTGCCCACAAATTCACACAGAGGGGACTCCCTGTACTTCTTTCTCTATTACAATCAGTATAGCATTTAAAAATATGACTTTTGAAGGCCTCATTCAATTCCAACTAAACTGGCTTCAATGTTTTAGTAAATCAGATGATCAGATACAGAGTGAAACAGTGACCAGACAATAGGGAACAGAAGATTAGAATAAATGTTTTCCACACAGAATACAGTGACATACAATAAAGGTTAGTATGGAGCTGGACATTTTCAATGTAATCTTAAATGACCTTGAGGAAGGCCTGGATTTTTTTTTTTTTGGTCTGACACAAAATTAGGTGCAGCAATAATTTGTTAATGGATATAATTCCCCAAGCCAAATCCTGCCAGTAAAGACTCCAATATCAAGATACAAAGGTGTAACAAAACAGCAAACGTTGCAGTTCTAAAAGCAGTTAAGTACAAAAATAATAGCCTACATGATAAACAAGTTAAATAATAAATTAAACAGATACAGTAAGTTCAGGCAAAAATCACCTTGTATCACAAAGAGAAAAATGAAGAATATTAATTTTACATTATTCATAATAACACAGATTAAGCTGGCATGATTTGAACCCCCCTTTCAACTTTAGATGCTGTTTGTCATTTCTTCTTCACTAGACAGTCTCCCACCATTTTTTTCTTTTCTTAATTTTTTGTGTGCTTTCCATGTCTTAACCATCCTGTCCCTCAGTCAGAATGGCAACTTATCAAGTTAGTTCTGTCCATATTAGTCAACTTAGTACCCATTATGTGATACCATTTGTTTGAATCTCCAACTATAGTTTCATCAGATTATTAACTGTTAAACCATCTTGCTAATATTATAATCAGACCAACAAAAATATGAGACTTTCCCATAGTAGCTTAGTACTCAGTTAAATTTTCGTTGCAGCTGTACTGATCATATGACTCACCTGCTTCTTGTAAAGTTCTTTGTTATATGTGTTGTTCTTACTACTGTAAGCAGACCTTGGCAAAAAAAAAAAAAAAAAAAAAGAGTGCGGTGTTGCATACTTACTGGACAGACAAAAGAGATGCATACATAGAATAAATCAACATTCAGATAGGTAGGCGAACAGATAAGAGGTGAATTGATGCCTCTGATGGAGAAAGGAAGGGAATTCTACAGAATATGTAAGGAAGTCCAAAATGCTGAATATTTACCTGCTGAAGAGGACACCTGAGGGAGTAAAAATCATTCTAAGGCTCTAAGACTGCAAACGTATACACCAGATGGGCAGAACTGTGAGAAAGGTACAGAGGACATGGCAAAGAAAGAAAGAGCAAAAGAAAGACAACATAAAAGTCAGTCATGGCTTATAAGTAAACTTGAGTGGTCAGTGCCGCTATGGCGACCCTAAATAAAATCTGGCTACTATGTTGTATGCAATGGTAAGCCTGTTCAAATCACCTCATGGTTGAGGATGTTAGATTATCTCTCCTATAAGTTAATGGGAAGATGAGTGTACTGGTTCATAGGTAGGTACTAGGCTATTAGCCCTAGGGCCTATGTAAGCCTAGCCAAAAAGGTACCCTGGCTTTCGGAATCCAAGAAAAATAATTTTCCTGTGCTCCTGTCAAGGTGTTATACAGTAATTCTGGTGACCAGAGAATATGAGTATTTAAGCCTACAGAAGCAATTAGGGTGGTGCTCTAGGGATGGCTGGCTTCCCCAGGTACAGTGTTTTGTGGGAGAGATTGGGAGATACTGATGGGCTGAGAGTAAACTACTGGAATTCATTTCAGTAGCTACACATCTTCTTACCCTGAATGTAGTTAGTAACTTATTTAGCTCAATGTCAGGATGATCAAAAGATGACAGCAGGGTGATGGAGGGATATTAAGACTGCAATAGTGAATGTACTCAGCCATCTACAACTTTGTAAGTTCCTAACAAAGCTGTACTATGTTCATTGCATTATTCACATCAAATCTCAATGCCCAGTGAGTGGCTGGTCTGACTGAGAGAAGACCATTAAAGATAGTCATGGCAAACCCTGCTCTGGCCCTAGATATATCTTACGTTGGCATGTTTAGAGAAGGGCAGACTAATAAGGTAACTGTTTCCAAAATGGACTAACCATTTGCACCATCAATGAAGGTCATGGTGGCTGCAGTGACTAACTGAATGGATCTTAAGACCAAGAACAACTTTGCCATGAAAGGAATAAAAATAAATACATTGTGCTAACCATTTAGACAATGTCTGCTTCCCTGCAAAGCCTCCCCACCCAGGCCTTTGCAAATGAGACAAACAGCTAGTCTAACTTCATCATCAGTTTTTCCTAAGTAAAAGACAAACTAGATGTGTGCTCTGAGCATTTAAAAATGAAAAAGAAACCACTGCCACACCCAAAAAACACAAAAGAATTAGCATAGACCTTCTTTAATCACAGCTTTCATCAACAAAACTTCATCAGAAATACAAAAAACATATAGCTTGAAACTTTCTTTAAATACCCTGTACAGCCATAAAACTAAATTGCATCATTCCAAATAATCAAATTAACCAATTAATCAATTAAATATATTTAAAAGACATGTTAAAATAAAGTAAAAAACACATACTGTGTTATTTATTTTTAACATACACCTTACGGTCCTTTAAAAAACATTTGATGTTAATCGCATCATTTCATCCTGGAAATTTGTCATCCCTTAAATCTATTTGCCATTTGGTCTCCCTTTGTTCCAAGTAGTTTTTAAAACTACCGCCTCTTAAACTCAATTTGCCCTGTTCTAAAAATGAAAATACATTTTTTTTGAAGCCACTAAACTCAATACTGTGCCTATAAATGAAACAGAACACTGTTTTTCCCTTTACAAATCTGCTGATTATTGTTTCTTACACGCATCCTAACCTACATGCATACCACCTTTAACTAAACTAATTATCCTAGCTGCACACTGATTTTTATCTATATTGTACCCTTAACTTCACTCTGCTGTCATAACTTCTCACCTAACCTGACTCTTCTCTCTAACCTCTCTCCCTAACAGTGAATTATATCTACTGCCCGACCTACCTGCCCCAACTCTCCTACTATCTTCGGATTGATACCTTAACTGCCATTATCACAGCGGGACCCAAACCGTGGCAAAAAAATTTACCTAAAAAAAAAAACAAAAGAACGAAATGTGTGTGTCTAATATAGTTAATCTGCTTAGGGCTGTGCGCACTCGATCGGGCCAACGCTAGGGAGCTCTTCTCTTTCCACTCCACTCTGCTGAAACTCCCTCTTGTTCCATTACCTAAAAATTGGCTAACTGCTCAAATACACAGCTTATTGCCCTACTTTTACTTGTTTAATGGGCGCTAAGCAAAAAAAGTGTTTTAAGAAAAAGAAAAATATAAAAGGGAACAAAGGAAGGTATCGAGCGTTTAATAATAAAAAAATGCCTAAAGTCCTCTACAGTGCACTCACTTACCTCACTATTCTTTGGTTGGGGGTTTGCCCCGCTCCATTCGCCTGTGCTTTGCACAGGCTCACTACACGCCTCTCCCTGCCCCCAAACCCCACCTGCCCCTACGCCTACTAAATTTATTCCTAACTACACCACTCCCACATTTCTTTCTTGCCAACCAGCCAACTACTCTGTCTCCACTCCACCCCTTTCCTGCCCTCCCACACTCAATCACACAATCAGTGCAGCTACAATGTTGCTACTCCACTCTCTCACTTTCCTTACCTGCATTCTCCTCTTCCACTTAACATCGTATCAGACCACCGACCTCAACTTACCCAATCATTTTCACTCAACTATCTCATCCCCCCATTCCACCACCCACTCTGCAACTACACCTCCCCATCCCAACAATCCTACCCAAAATATCATCCACCACCAAGCAAAAAAATAGCCAAAAATTAGACAAACTCCTGTCTGCCTACACTAAACTCATGCTAGACCATTTTGTTAAATTAACCTGTGGCAGTGAAATCCACCCTAACCCAGGCCCTACCTCCCCTAACCCCACCTCTAACCTCATACATAACACCTCTCATCTCTCTCTTATAACTACCAACAACAATTAATCTGATCTCCTCTTAATGTGCCTAAACATTAAAGTGTTTGCAATAAAACCCAAGATCTACATGCCAACATAAAAAACATACTCCCAAGACATTCTCCTGTTAACTGAAACCTGGCTCAAGCCACACATCAAAAGTGAGGAAATTCTCATCCCTGGGTACAACATCCTCTGTTCAGACAGACTAACAAAGAAAGGCGGCGGTGTAGCTCTCATGTTTAAAAATCACCTTAACATTTAAACTATCAATACACTAACCTCAAACTTAACCCTAATAAAACCTTAAACATTATTGGATGCTATGTTCCCCCTGGCCAGAACACAGAACATTCCTGTCATTGAAAATCTCCTAAACTGGTCCAATCTCTCCCTTCCCCAAGGAACAATAATTCTCAGTGATTTTAACACAAACTGGTTAGCTTGTAACAGTGACCACCCAATCATTCATCTACATCTACATGGCTTTTCCCAGCTAATAAAGTCTCCCACCCATATAAATAAGAACCCTAACAACCACACTATCCTAGACTGGGTACTGGTCAACAAAGATCCCAACTCCTATAATGCAGGCTGTCTGCTGATAGCCTCAGTGATCATACCCCTATATTCCTCCTAAAACACCATGTCATCAAATCGAATCAAATTATCCATAAACAGATCCTCAACACAGCAAACTTTAACCCTGACTCCTTTAATACTTCTCTCCTTAACTGCAACTGGTCACTACTAAAATATCTTAATCTAGACGAAGCCACCCATTTCTTCACCTCCGCTTTCCTCAGCATTCTCAACACCCATGCCCTCCTTAGATATACCAGAGTCAAAGCTAAAACCACCCCCTGGCTACAGAAAACCACACATGAACTAATTAAAGTCAGGGACAAAGCATGGAAAATATGGCATCAATAACCCCCCCCCCCCATGCCAGGCAATTCTTCCTTGAATTATGCAACAAATAAAAAAAGGATACTAAAACAGGCAAAGCCTACTATTATCAGTCCACCCTAAACTCCACAAATCTCAGTTCCAAGAAATTCTGGTCCACAATAAATGCCATGCTCCACCCAGGTAAACTAGCCCCCCCCCCACCTACCATTCCCCCCTCCACCAGCAATATTGCAAATACCTTCAACACACACTCCACTGAAACCATCCTGTCACTCACCAAACAACAACTCTCCTCCTCCACTGGTCCATCTTCCCCATCTCCAACCAGACCCCCCCCCCATCCTTCACTTTCTCCTCTGAACCCACTGCCTATATAAAAAAACTCCTGACCAAACTTAAGCCCACTAAACTTGCAGCTGACAACTTTCCCTCAGAATACCTAAATATAGCAGCAGACAGCCTAGCCTATCCAATTTCTATATTAGTCAACTATTCCATAGCAGAAAACTATGTCCCTGCACTGTAGAAGATCCCACACATCATTCCCCTTCATAAAGGTGGAACCTCCACAGACCTATCAAACTATCGTCCCATTGTCATCCTCTCCCCTCTCTCTAAAATACTTGAAAAATGCATCAATTCCCAAGTACTAAACTTTCTATTAGCCAACAACCTCCTCTCCAAAACCCAACATGGCTTCAGGCCATTCCATAGCATGACCACTGCCCTGCTCTCCTTCACTGACACAATCCTGCACCATAAAAACAATGGCTTGTTCTCTTCTGCCATATTTCTTGATCTGTCAAAGGCCTTTGATATGGTATCTCATAACATTCTTCTCTCTGTTCTAACTGATCTTTCCTTCTCCACCTCAGCCATCAACTGGTTCCGCAGCTACCTCACTGATCGTCAGCAGTTGTCTGGCAAGATCAACTATCCACTCACCTACCTGTCTCTCTCAGGGTCACCCCCAAGGCTCCATCCTTGGTCCCCTAACATTTTCCCTCTTAATCAACAACCTTCATACATCCACCAAACATGCCACACTCATACAATATGCAGACGATTCCACTCTCATCTGCTCAGCCCCCACCTTACAAGAACTTCACTATCACACAAGACTCATTTTCATCCATTGAAAGCTGTCTCTCCAATGCTTAACTTCTATTGAACCCTAACAAAACCAAACTCCTGATCTTTCAACACTCTAAAATTATACAATCCACCTCCCTCTTCACTATCCAGGCCAAAAACAACACCAACATTTCCCCATCTGCCCAGACCAAACTTCTAGGTGTGGTAATCAACAAACTAAAATTATATCTCTATATTTCAACCACCATAAAAAAGGTGCATAAAAAACGTGGTGCACTTTATAGAAACATACAATACCTAACGAGAACAGCCAAAATTGCTATTGCCAACTCCCAGCTAATCTCAACCCTACTCTACACCTCTCCCATCTTTACTAACCTTAGACAAACTGACCTAAACAGACTAGAAACCTGCTACAATAAAATTGCAAAATTTGCAACTGGGGCTACCTATCGCAGCCATCACTGCAACTCAATCAAAGAATTTGATTGGGTTGAACTCCTCCGACTTCTTCATCTGCATCAACTATCTGTCCCACAAACTAATAAACCATCCCCAAAATATTCCATCACTCCAAAATCTACTCCACCTTTATACAACTTCCAGACCGAATCACTCTTCTCTTGTGCTACTTTTAAACTATGGAACAATGCCCCCCCCCCCCTCCATAACCAAATTGCCATCCAACAGTCTATTCAAAACCACACTCAAAACCTGCTTACAAATGCACTGGCTCTGAACTTGCTCCAACCCTTCACTTCCCTCCCACCTGATACAGCTCTGCCTTACCTTTATCCCACTAACCATCCTAACTCCAACTTTACTCAACTGTTTCCACGTTTCTCTATTCTCTTCCACCATTACAGACATCCTGCAATCAATGTTAGTTCTATTACATTCAATGTAATTACTGTACAACTGCATAAATAATGTACCATTTTCTGATATTGTATATTCCTAGTGTATACATCTACTTTATCAATTGTACTGTATCCTACTGTAGAAGTTTAATATGTATATTGGAGCTTTTCTCCCCAGGCCTCCGCTGAAAAAGGACCTCGTCCAGTCAGAATTTCCTGGTAAACAAATGTAAAATAAATAAATATATATATATATATATATATATATATATATATATATATATATATATATATATATATATAAAGAGCATTTCTACTATCCTTTCTCTTGATACTATTCATATGTTCCCTGATTCTGATGTATAGAAATCTAGTGGTCATGCCTACATAAAATTTTTGACATTTGCTGCAGACTGCAATGCAAACTAGTCCTTGGCTTTTACATGAAAAATGTCCAGTTACTGGAATGGTGTGTGAAATATGTGGCAATTCTATATATGGTCCTTCCAAGATATATCTGCACATTCTGCATCAGTAACATTTGTGCATTCCATGTGCTCTGCTGTTGGATATTGTATCAATGGAAATAGGATCCCTACCTTTTTCTAACAAAATTTTTAAATTATAATCATTTCTGTACACAAATCTAGGCTTAGGACCCACACTTTTCAACAACTCATGGTTTCCCTCCACAATTTTCCAATTTCTTTGAATAACATTTCTAATGATGCTCCCATCTATTGTCATGGGCATACCAAAATTAAATGCCTTTCATGTACAACATCATTCACCTTTGGAGATAATTCAAGTGTATTTTTCAGGAAAGGTGGATACCAAACTTCTCTTCTACCCCATACATACTGGATTTGTTCATTTAATCATTTTTCATAACCACTATCCATGAAGAGTTTTTTGATGTGCTTAAATTCATCGGCCAAAGAATGATCCTCACTGCTCATTCTACTAGCTCTGATGAATTGCCCCTTTGGAATATTATTTTTTTATAAATTTGGGATGTTGACTAGAATAATGTAAATAACTGTTCATAAAAGTTATCTTTCTGTGAATATTGCTAACAAATTTATTACTATGTTGTCCCATTTCAAATGGACATCTAAATAATTAATGGATGTACCGATGTCTCCAGCTGTAAATTTCAAAAAGGATGAACAAGAATTTAATTTTCCAATAAATAATTCAGCTTCTTTAAACCCTCCTTCTATGATGAAAACCAAGTCATCGATGAACCTCTTGTAATATAGGACTCAAAAAGTCCTATTGAGAGTCCTTAAAATCTGATACTCCCACCATCCAATAACTATGTTGGCAAATGAAGGGGCTACAGGGGAACCCATATCTATAAACTAAAGTATGTAATGTCTGAAAGAAGTTGATGGTGTCATGTCTGCATGTGCATCGAGAAAACACTGCTTGATGATCTCAGTATATGATCATAATGGTATAAGAAAACAACAATAAACATTTGCATCGACTTCTCATGAGCCACAGCAAACCAACCTCAATTCGCAATATTTATTTTTAGGAAATACATATGTAACACATAAATCTTACTTTTATACAAAAGGCTAAATTTGAGAATGCATATAAACCAAACAGTCCATATTATTAGACCTTTTAATGAAAAACAAAAACAAAAGATTAACATACGCTTTAATCTGTTTTTGTACACTTCTTCAAAATATTAAATCATTACAAGAAAATAATTTGCATTTTCCCCACTGAGTTAACACAGACTGTATTCATTTAAAAACTAAAAGCCATGGAAGTGCAACAAACATTTGAAATGGTATCTTGTTTCATATTCTTATACATAGGAGTAAAAAAAATTGCCATAGGCACTGAGCAATACCTGCCAAGTTATATGTAAAGCTAGTAGCACATAATGTTCTCCAGTCCATCTTCTGACTGGGCATCTGTTGCCAGGACTTTGTGCAATTGTTTCTAAAAAGCTGTGACAAGAATCAAGATGGTATGTGTGTATTTACTGGGGTCTGTGGTGGGTCAGTAAATGAACACTGTCAAGAATGTGGCCAAGAATGCCCAAACATTAAAGGCACTTAGAACGCTGCTCCTATTTTAAGTCCTTGTTTCAGCAAAAGCCCTGCTTATGAAGGAATAGTAGAGATTTCTCTCTCTCTCTATCTAACTATATATATATATATATATATATATATATACATATATATATATATATATATATAGATAGATAGATAGATATATAAATACAAAAGGAAAAAAAAAACACTGGACAGTGCCGACCTCACTCACTGTAGAATTATGTACCTTTGCAGTATGATTCACAAACATAGCTATAGTAAATGTCTGGAATGGTTGACAGAAATCAAATATCATAAAGCAATTGATCTGACAAATGATCAGAAACAGTTAAAGACTGAATGGCTAAACTATTTTCTCAGTAAGACTATTAATCAAGTCCTCAAGTTACCAGGCAGTAGGTTTCATAATCACTAAAGATGAAAGGTCAGACAAGAAAAAGTTTCATGTTATGAGACTTGAGAACATTATACAGAAATGTTGTTCTTATGACACTGCAACATATGTTAAGGGATGAAAAAAATGTGTCTGATTGGAGGACTTGAAATATAACAAATTTGTGCTTCTGTCCTTTGAAATGTTAAACTGTGTACCAACAACACCATAATACTAACTTTGCTCAAAAAATGACTTTTGATTATATACATACATGCAAACCTTGTGGGGCACAGCCCACATATCCAACACTAAGCAGCATGAATAATAAAGTAATACAAGGCGAGACAGAAGAAGATACAATTCTTATCTGCTTTGTCCTATACCTCATATTTCACAATACTTACAGTGAAGTCTAAATGAAGAAATAACCAGATTTTAAGTCAGTTAAATATACATGATTGTACTGGAAAGAAGCAACCAACATTTATATGCACCCAAAACAGACAGTCCTACAGATACAGTATATCAATCCAGTAAACATCCCATTTCTTTTCTTAATTGCATAGCAGATCCAGAAATATTTTGCAGAATGGCAACACATTGCATAATTACAGAAAATAAATACAGAACAGTTGTTTGACATCCTTTAGACAAACCTCTACATGGGTGGGAGATTGATAGTATTTAGTAACAAAAATATGCATTTTGTTATCAAGAAAAATTCTGTTCACAAGCGCTATACTCTTGGCACCTCGTTTGAACTCCATCACAAACTGACTGTGGTCTTATTCTGAGCATCTCATGTACTAACAACAGGTACAACATTGGACATTATTCCAAAAATAAAATGTATTGCACATGCACACAAATTGACTCTCAAACCTAAGAATGGCAATCTCCTTTCTATGCTGTACAATTTATAAAAGTTGAGCAGACAGAATTTGATGGAATCCATACTTGTTTTGTTATAAACTGTATTTTGCCTCAATGTTGTAATCTGTTGTCTATGTAAAAAAATCTTTAGTTTGTCTATGTAAAAATCTTCATAAACTGCTTTAAGTTTTTCACTAACTTTGTTTAATGTGACACTATTTTTTGGAGCTTTTCCCCCCAGGCCTCCACTGAAAATGGATCTTTGATCCAGTGGACCTTCCCAGTCAACAAATGTCAATAAATAAAATAAATATTGGTGACTTATTCTGTCATTGTGTGATAGCGTAATAGTAATGGATGCTGGCAAACAGATATTTGCAAATTATGCTTGATTTTACAGTTCAGCAAATGCAGAGATAAACTCAGGCTAGCATTTTACATACATTCTTAATTTTTTTCTGAGAGCAGCTCAAACAAATACTTCAGGGTACCAGTGTATGACAAAGGACAGCTGCAAAATGGCTGTCCTTCTGTGTCTCTAATGGAGACAAAACTGGGCAAGTTTCCACCAGAAACCTTTGGAAAGGGCAGGAATGGAACACAAAGTACAATTGCACACTTTTAACAGATCTTTCCAATTTAAACCCATTTTCTGATGTTATGAAATCAGCTTTTCATCTCTTTTGTAACAACCATCTCCCAAATGTGCTAGATTCTGCCCGAAATAAGCAAGGTTAGATCAGTATCACCTTCAAGAGTAAGAAAAGTAGGACCTTGTGCATAAGCAAGACTAGTTAAATTGCAATGAGCTTTAAAACAAAATAGAAAAAGATTTATTGAAATATTTTTACTGTGAGAACATTTGTTTTGATCTCTGTAGCCTTTTCATATAAAAGTCATAGCAGTGACATGTTTAGAAATCAACGTAACAGTGAAGAATGCATTTCTGTTTCGGTATTTATCCCTAAAATGTAAATCACAAATTCCTTACTTACATCATGATAATAAAATAAAGTTATTAGGGTGGTTTCCTCTATTAAATGCATTCAAACAGTACTTGCATTAGTATAGCAGCTTAAAGGGTATAAAGTATGAATTATAACTCCTGGAAATGCAATCCACCAAAAAAAAAAAAAAGCTACTGGCTTAAACTCATCCTTTCTACTGGAAATCTTTGACAGATATTTCTAATGAAGCAGACACATTTACCATTATCTCAGCACAACTGTTTCCCAAATCAGTCCTTTCCATCAAAGAAAGTTGCATCAAAGATCAGTCCCAACTCCAAATTGCACACACCTCTTGAGTTTGTTATGCAAAGGTGAGTGCATGCATAGAGAAGTGATTACTTGTTTTCCACAGTGCAGTATATTCAGAGTAGTAATAAACTGCATGCTTAGTTACATGCAAGCTACACCATCTGTGCTCTATTAAGCACTGCTCAGTTGGCTACTGTTCACACCACTGTTATGGACTTCTAAAAGGAATATATGCAAAACCTTTAAGAAACTAAAGTGCATTAGCCAGACAATTAGCTGCCTTGCTACACAAATTGTAGCTATCTGTATGACAGGAAATGTATGTAAATGCTATTAAGAACTTGGATGACAAAAATTATATATTAGTCCAACCAACTGGCAACAAGTGTTCCTAGTCTTGGATTACTTTGGATCACGCACCAGACACACATACATGCGTATTATACATTTGTATTCATGCTTGTGGGTGGGCAGTCCTGTTATACAGTTGTACACATAAAGCACCACATCCACACTTTTAGACACCTCTCTAGTAATACATCAGACAAGTTCCACAAAAAAACTTACATCCACAACCCTTGGAATACTAACACCTAGAAGTTTACAGTGGCACCAAGACTAGACATATAACAGTAGAAGAAAGTGAAGGATGATTTCCAAGTGACTTCCACACAGATATCCCTGATAAGGTAACTGTCTAGCCACTGAACATAAGGCAAACCTGGTAAGGTATGATGTATGGCCTACAAACACTATTAAACCAGCCCCTGGTGCAGGCTGCAGAAAAACACAAACCTTCTGATTATTGGCTACATTCAAATATTAGCAATGTAATATGTTTTTGAAGAAATTCCTTCCAGGAGCTCCATGTCAAAAGCATGGACCAAATTCAGGCCAAAGGTGTGTAACATGTTCATTACGCACACTAATAATATTCATCATAGCAAAGCAGGCTTTTGAGACTGGTCACTCAGTTTAGATGAAACTCTGAAACTGCCTTCAGTACAGGAATACCGGAGGCAACTATTTCACTGTACTTATACAGGGTCCACACACAGAAACATCTGTGTAAACACTTAAGACTAGACCCAATGTACCCTGAGGATATCATGGTAATGATACATAGCCATCAATGACACTGAACATGGTCTACAGGGAAAAGAATATTAAAATCCTTGGATAATGTCAGACTGTTAGCTTTTATGCTACTGGAGGTAAATGAGACTCGAGTTCAGCAGAGTGAAATAAAAGTGAGACAGATCCTAACATGTTTGCCAGCTATAAAATAACTCTTATTGGATAAGAGTCACACTGATGAATCCAGATCTCTGGTCCTATGTCAGATTAAAAGTTAAATGGCACATGTTGAAAGATGTAGCCTTTTTTAGCTTGCAGAAATGCAGGAGTTGTACAGCCACTTCCAGTGACTGAAATTTCCTAATCCTTCACAAAATTTGTGAATACAAGTCCAAAGGAAGCCGCCATCTTATTTTACAACTGATAAAGATAAGCTGTGCAGTGGGCAAACAAGGTCACCAACGATGCTTTATCATCACAACTGCCTTTACCATGGCTTCAAAATTCTGATTAAAGTACTACATGATGACAGGAAAGAATGAAAGTCGTAGATTAGTTGCGGTGGTAGATGGGTTAAAATACAGTCCCAGATGAGAATGGCATCAAATCCTCAACCTCAGTTCTGCACTCTCAGTGATCATGAATGTGCAACCACAGAGTACAACATACAGAGAACAACAAATCGACACATCTAAGGAGAAGAAAATAACCATGGCATCAACAGGCTAGCAAGCTAAAAAAAACTGTCAGTTAGCAGCACATTCAGGCACATAAAGCAAAGTTATCCATTTCAAGAAATGTGTAGCAGCTTCCAAGACCTCCTCCACACAAGAATCAGGAGAATGCTGGCATAAAGCTGATCAACTGGCTATTTATTTACCTGGAATTGAAAGCAATCTATGTCACAAGTATTAATGATGTCAGTCTTAGTGCCTAGACTTCTCATGACATAGTGGCTTCTCCGATCTCAATAATGAATAGGGATTCACAGTCTGTAAATCACTCAAAGATCCTCCTAATAAAAGAAGTGGGGGCCTTAAAATGCAGAAAACTTACTGCTGGGTATTTTCATCTGATACATAACCTGGGCAAGAAGTGTGAAAGGGTGTTTGTACTAGTAAGCAGTTGTGGACTAAGCAAGTTTAAGGTGGCCCCAACGACATACATCTCTTGAGCAGTGAAAGGGACCCTAAAAGCTACAGACAATAGGCCATCAAAGAGGAAGCAGAACTGTGAAAGAGAGGCTGTCTTTTGAAGACTGTGGCTCAGCATGTGAACAGTTTAGTGATCTGGTACCCAAGGTTTACCTCAAAGAGTGAATCAAATGCTAGTTTGGACTTAAGCTATCCTTCTAAAAGTAGTGTTCTGCAATGTTTGTGGATGCATTCCTTGTACATTCTCACATCCTACAATCAGTCAAGTAACCCAACAACAAAGAAAATGTGGCCTCTATAAGCCACAGATAAGGTGTTGCTAGTTTGCTCCTCCTTGAACCTTGACTTATTCAGAGTACAAGAAGCTTCCAAAGTCATGTCCTGTTTTAATGTAGTCTCTATTTTAATGCTTCCAAAGTCGTGTTCTGTTTTAATGTAGTCTCTATTTTAATGCAGTCACGACTTCATTCTCAAAGATGGCTTGACAAAAAGCATCACTGAGGGGAAATCTAACCAGAATCTCCTGCAAGGGATTATCTTCTTAGCTGTGCTAATCATAACCAAGGAAGAGAGCATGTACTGAAAGTGTGAGAAATGAAAAAGTACGTAACTTGTGAAATTAAGTCAATCAAGGTTGTGGCCAATTTAACATTAGGGTCCAATGTTCAAGCCACAACAGAGGTGCAGGCAATAAGGCACTTAGGAAAGGTTTTTCTGTCATATCTGACTGATCCTACCTAAAAACAAATGCCACATGGCAGCCTTGTGGTATTAAAACACTAGAAGTCAACAGCCATTTTTTAGCAATGTGGAATGAAAACAAGTACCCGAAGTCTGAATCGCAGTGCTGTAGCTTACAGGAGATCACAACCAGAATCTACTCTGTGCCTCACCTGAATATTCAACCTCTGCCATGACATAAATCAAGATGCATCATTCAACAGATGAGGGCTCTATGCACAAAGTTATGTAGGCTACTGCAATGAAGAGAATTCAGCAGGAAGTACATACAGCTTCTCATTTCGTAGTGGCTATCATCACCTGCTCTAATCAGTCTAGAAAAATATTAACTACTCAGTTTAAAAATAGCAGGACTGATGGGTCACAAAATTAGACAGATAACAATAAAGATGGACAGTTAGAAGATGGAAATGCTCTTCCAAAGTTTGTTCCTCCCAAACTGACTTTCATATTAAAGGGAAAGGCAACTCCCTAACCCTAACTCTACTACAAAATTCACCAACAATTCTGCATGCTTTGCCTATTTACCACTACAGTCAATGGACTCTCTTTACTACACACATTCTTAGTCATACACATTCATTTACTCAGCCACAAAACACCATTACTACACAGTCACCCTTCATACTCTGTAGCAATAATCTCATTACCGATCAAGGAACTGGAGCAACGAATACTGACAAGTTAAAATGAATAAAAGTAATTTAGCATAACATTACATTTCCTGCAGTCTGTGCCTGGTACCCAAGCAATTGCATATCATGGGTTTCCAACAAAAACTGAAACCTACAATGGCAGAGAATCACATGCTGATGTCTTACAGCAATGCAGTAGTTTTTAATTTTATATCAAACATATATTTCTCTCATCTACATACATTAGTCCTATTCAAGATGGCGACTTTTAAGCCCTAGGCTTATTGCATAACCTCAATCAGTGCAAATTGTGTCCTAATAACATAACATATAAAACCATCTTAGATTCCCACTCTGCATTGAAAGGAAAACCAGCAAGACATCTCATCACTGCAGCACAGTAGTCAGATGACCTGCAAACGTTTACACACCGTGGAGCAGTCATGCTCCCACAACTTAACAAGTAATTACTGCATGAAGGCTAATCAAGTTGAACTGCTACGTCAGCTGCTGACTGCTTGTATGACAGCAAACAGTTATGTGTTACCTAAGCATCTGCAAGGGAGTGTGCAACCTAGAAATATTCTGTGTTAAACACTGATACAGCTGATGTAAAATTTACCTGCGTTACTCTAATTTCTTTAATTGTCCAGGTACCGTTAGAAAAATCAAGTTGAGTTAACCGTAAAAAAAAAATAAAAAATAATAATAAATACTCTGATACTGAAAATGCTTGATTCCAAGAAAATCGAACAGTATATCCCAGAACTTACAAAAACAATTTCCTAGACACATTCTTTGAATTCTGTTTTCTTGAGTGGTTCTCCCTCAATGCATGAAAGCAGAACATCGGCTCTTTCCATATTAGCCAGAATGCTTTGACACTCCCTGACAGCAATGACACCTTTGATCTATGACTTTATTTTAATGGCTTGCAAAACAACCACCAAAACTAAAGACAATGCACTCATCCAATTATTCTCCAGCTATCTGCTGTAGTCAGGTTCAGGGCTATAGGAAGCTGCAGCCTGTCCCAAAACCTGAAGCCTTAACAGGCAGAGAAATTAATATGGACAGGACGGCAGTAAGTCACTTGAGGGGAGTGATAACAGAGAGTTCAATCTGCAGACACTTTGAAGTAACATAAAAGCCCATTCCTTCAAGGAAGCAAACAATTCTGGATTGCTCACAAAGCAGCCAAGAGCCAGACACGATATGTACTTTTGTTTTGATGACCATGCTCATGTCCACAAAGAAAGTAACAAACTAGGTTGGAGAGTTTTCTCATCACTGCAGCAGCATCTCTGTGAAACATGTTTGGGCTTATAATTATCATATTCACTGACTATGTCACAAACAGCTGAATGTCAAAAGACAGCACAAAGCTACATTTTTCAAAAGCAGTTTTGCTCCACTGGAAATCAAAGCACATAATCACTCAATAATGGCAGATGCCAACAGGGTGGACAGGAGAAACACATTGTTTCACTTAATTTTCAGTTACTGAAAAGATCTAATCTGTCAATGTTCAAGAAAATACACCATCGCCTTGCCCTTTGTTAATGTGCTTCTATCATATGAAGGAATGGTACAACAAGGACACTGCTGTATTGCTAAAATTTCTTTAAGTCTTTCTGTAATATAGTGATGCGACATAAAAATTGTTGCTCTAATGGTTACTATACAGCTTTAGGTCTACATAAAAATACTGCTGCAGGACTTTGTCTTTTCTGCCCTCTGTTAAACCACGGTGCCCTACACAAACTGCAAGTGAAAGTTTTAACAGTGGAAAAGGTGCTCTCTAGGGCTATGTATTTTTTTCTACGAATGGAAAGTGCTCCCAGGCTATTACTTTCCATGCATTTCCAAACCATTTCTCAGAAGAAAAAGTGTACCTGGTGCTGTACATTGAGAAGCCACCCACATGCCAGAAGAAAAACATTTCATAATCCACAGACAGTTTGCATAAACACTGTAGAAATGAGTGCTTTAATGCAACACTTTGAAAGCATGCCTCCTGTAAACTAAAGAATAAGAATAATGTGACTTCAAACCATCTCTAGCATGCATGAATAAATATTTCAGTTCTAGATTTCCGAGTGAAGAGAAGTCATCTAATTACTTCAGTTGTTCCCATACTCCTTCAGGGAATAGAACTGAGATATCATTACAGACTGCCCAAGTACAAGTGACTGAGGCAGAAACAGTTATTCATGGCTTCCCAATCTGTCATTAAAACTTGTAAAATCATTTGTCTAATTACATGTTCCTATAAACTGTTACATAACATATACCTTGTAGCAGTCTCCTGAGATTTTCTGTTAATTAGCTCTACATTTTGCTGCAGAATCCTAAGCACCTATAATGAAGGTACTCTACACAGCAAACATTTCTCAATCACTAGTTCCTCAATTTGCAATGGTAATCATGATTTTTTGCATAAATAATAAAACGACACAAGTCACTGCTACCATCTGTACATCCAATTTTAGATCTCATTCCTTTTGAAAAAGGGACTGAGCTGTCTGTACCAATTCCACTCATGAAAAATTAAATATGCTAATCACTTTATTCCATTCTTAAAAACTCTTGAGATCCTACCTTGGTTCAAGCAACACATTTTGATTAAACAGTGACTTAAGAGTCCAAACTGTGATTTAAACTTAGCCAGGAGTTACTTTGCAAATAAAAGGTCACAGGCCTCCTGCACACTCATCAGCCACATTTGTGAACAGAAATGAATGCATTAAGAGTTAACACATTATCAGTGCAGCAGAAATATTTATCAGACATCTAACAGACAGGTTCCCATTTTGGTCAGGTAACATTGGCAGCATGTTAAGAAAAGGTCCTGGGTAAACAATCAAAGGCGATCAGGAACTCGTACTTTCACATCTCGTTTGACACAGCATCTAATTCGTCTATGCCATTGGAAATCAAACCTCCCTTTTTTAGGCAATTCACTCTGTATGCCTCATAGTGAATACTGCTGGTGATGTCTTTAATATTCTGCATGTGTGTTCTGAAAAAAAAAAAAAGTATTTCAGATAGATACCAGGTTGAATATCAGGTTTTTAAATACTGACTTGATCTCTAAGATAAAGTAACACTACAAATTCTAACAAGATGGTGTATGCCAAACAAGCCAAAGTGATAGCTGTGTAATGCTGTCACCTCAAACTAAAAGTATATCCTGAACCAGTGTCAAACTGGCATGTTTTCTGAAGAAATGCATCTCGGGAATAAATAGGTACTACAGTAGCAGGTAAAAGCATATGAATAAATACTTCTGGAAATATCTGCTGTTCTGACCAACAAGTTTATTGAAGCAACAAAGTGATATGTAAGTAACACCTGCTGATTCAGTGTGCTTCAGAAAGGTGACTTGTGGCAAAACAAATAGTTACCTAGCACTTCTTTCATCATCAGCTGCACACATGTTATATAAAAGTAAACATTAGACTATCATAACCCTCATCTCGGCAAAAATAACTCACTTAGCAGCTCACAGCTCCCAGTTAAAACTTCTATCAGGAGGTAAGATGCACAAACAGTTTAATATATACTCTGATTAGAAACTTCTGCTACCTGGCATCTATTCTGTGATTGGAAGGGGTGAAAAACCTTTTGTTTCCTGTTTGTGGATACAGATGGACAGTTACACATCATGTTAATTTCAGTGTTACTAACTTTAACAGGTCTGTGACCACTCCCCATACACTGGTGACATAAGCAGAATAACTGCCTTTAGAACACCAAAATAAACCATGTGGCTGGAAAGTAATTTACATTTAAGAAGTGCTGTTCCCTGTTCGTGCTCAGGATCTGAAATACTCAAACAGCAGCACTGGCCCACCTACGACAAAGTAATCTCAGAAGTACATGTGTTTTAGAACAAACATTCGACAATGCATGGTTCCCCATAGCAGCATCTTATAAAGTGCACAGCATACTTTAAAGTACAATCTAGGTCACCACACAGCATCTATACATAAAGAGAAAGGATTCATGGATGATACACAGTCACAATTTAAATAAACTTTTGTAGCAGACAACATGCTTCACAAGGCAATTCAAAAGTTGTAAACTCCCCACAACCCAATACAGGGTTCTCTGACCACTACAAATTACACAAAATTACTGATCAGTACAGACAGACCTCTTATGGGTTCTTCTCAACAAGAACTACTTTAAACTTGTAGTGCATGGCTCCATTATCTAGAGGATGAAATTAAATATATCACTATGTGACTTATAGTAGGCTTCACAACTGAACTGTAAAAGTGGATATTCATACAAACAGCCTTGTGACAAACTTATCAAAAACTATATTTTTCCTTAATAGTTTCATATATAAACTGCTGAAAGAACAGAACGAAGCATGGCGTACCAGAGTTCTAAGATGCAGATGTAACAATGTGCACTGAAGCATTTTAAGCTCTTTTAATGTTGTCTAACTGCCAAACCTAAAATACATCATGTTTGTGCATGTGGTGGAAATCCCAAGACAGCATTGATGTTTATTACAGACACTACATCACAGAATGAAAATAATCTGGGGCAGCATGGTGACGCTTTGGTAAGGCTTCTACCTCATAGCTTCATAGTCCAGTGTTTACTCCTGAACTCTGGTTACTGCTTGCTTGATGCTTACATGCTTTCAACATACTGGATGATTTACATCAGGTACTCCAATCTTCTCCGACCCCTCCCAGAAACACATGGTGGTTAACTTTTTATTCTAAATTAGCCATACATTTACACTACAAACATCTTTGCTCTTGTGGCACGTGTCAAAGATGAAAAGGGCCCAGGAATTAAGACGTCACGTCTTTTAAATTCTCTCAAGCCATCACCTTTGGGATCTTCTTCAAGAACCCAGTTTGGCTAATTTATTGCGACCTAGGCCCACTCATTCCCTGACTTTATGGCCCGTTGGTTCTTCACCTGGGGTAGGAACCTAATAAGCGAGTTTGCTACTCTGAAGCAAGAGCCACATATTTCAGAGTGGATCTAGTCATTCTGTGGATCTCCTCCCTTCTTTGCCTAACTGCTCCACATGAAGGCTAGATGTTCCTCCAGCTATACGTCTAGCACAGATGTCATCTGACATATGATGCTGTCAGTACAACTTCACACTCTTTGTGGGGGCAACACTGCAGTGGCTTGCACCACATTCCTCCCTACAAGGTGGACGAGGTGAGCTAGTGTAAACTATTCACCTCCATTCACCTCCATGCTCCCAGCCCCTAACTTCCCATGATGCTACTCATACATGGGTCGTCTGGCTGGGTAAGTGGACTGGTCACTTGATCCTGTTCTGCCTTGACATGGTTCCAGAGGAATAAAGTAAATAAAACAAATACAGAAAATCAACAGCAAAAGTGAAAATGCATCATACGATAACAAAATATGAATAGTAGATACACATAGAAAACGAGTAGCAAGAAACAATAGTTCTCACAATATTTCAAGCAATAAGTTGGGCTAGAACAGACTCACTTTTCCAGTTACTAAATGAATACCTTTTTAACAAATGCATTAAAAGGACTTGGACAAGAATGAGTACGTGTTTGACCTTCTGAAGCACAAAATAGTACTCTTTCAGACTACAAAAATTGCATATCTTACACAACAGAATCTGAGTGGAGAGGTAGTCAAACTTGGTGTGTTTTAAATAAACAGTGGAGCACTTTAAAGTGGCTTTAATGAAACTGATGACTTCATAAAAGGAGGGGCCCTCAGATAGGGAAATGGAGGAGGGTAAAGTTGGTATGTCATCCGTTTCCAAGGCATTTTCAAAGGATTCTACTACAGCGGAGTAATCTGCTACAGAAGGTGCGACACCTGCATTATCACACTCCCTTTAACTCTTTCCAGGGGTACAGGAACAGGGGAAGTAGCAGAAGTCACATACTCAAATAATACTAGTGGGTGTATTCATCTACCATGTGAGGGGAGAAGAACATATTAGGAATACAGACAAGATAAGAGACTCACACTAGACCTTAACTACTAAATACTGTTCTTACATAACTTTGTTAACTACCACACATTTGACAGGTTTCAGACTTATCTGTGAAGCTGGGAAAGTAAAGCAGGGGAATGCATTTCCTAGTTCTTTACTCAGACCCACAAACATGTCCACTAAATGGCCCTCAAGCTTGAAGGCCCAACACCTGCATCATATAAAATACTCTACCAGCTCAGTGACTGAAGGGATGTGGTTAGAAAAACAGTGCGCCACATTCAAGCATGGCTGACTATTTGACTCGCCACACACAAAACCAAAGATAAAGACCTCACTGATGACCTATCATTAGAAAATTATGAATGAGGATAGTGACTAGGGGCCAACAACAAGGTAATACATTATGAAAAGGAACCAGAAACTCAGGCCTTGTCACTGACTGCCTTGACATCTTCCTCTCCTGCATTTGTCTGGGTTCACTCTTGCCAGAAATTCACTGAGCTATTTGTTGGTCTGCTTCCATCAGTACCACATTCTCAGGCACTAACACATCAATCTTCACACTCCAGCATTACTGTTTCATGCTACTAAGCAGTAGTAGTGGTGACACTGAGTGCACTGCGATTCAACCAGAAGTTTAAAAAAGCATACTTGTCTGTGGTGCTACCGAGAAATAATGTGAAAAACTGCAGTCACACTTTAAGATACTGCAATACTTTGGTGCAAAACAAAGGCAGACAAATTACAAACACAAACAGCAGATGCAGACTGCAAAAGTAGCTGGGAAAGAGGTCTGGAGAGATGATGGTCAGCAACTGGCCACTGTAATTAACACCAAATAAGCAACTGATGAGTATGAGCAACATCCTTACCCTTCATCTATTGTAAACTGGACAAGTAATTAGCTTGCCAAGCATACTTTCCCAATGTGAAAATCCCCAGTCTCTACTTTGTACAGGGAATCACTTCCAGTGTGGATTCTACATGTGCACTGGCAGTGATTAGAAGACTTCCGAGTTTTTGTGCAACTGTGAAGTTAGCTAATATAAGTAAGGGGTTATGGGAGATTATCCTTCCTGCTAAAATGTTTTTATTTTTATTTAGTTCATCTGGTTGAATCTTCATCTGATTTGCTTCATCCACTACTTTGACCAGGTGAGACTTGTTACAACACACTAAAACCATAAGAGCACTATAAACAAATGGCACGGTGTGGCTCACCCATTTATAAGTGGGTTTCTTCTAAATATTTACAGCTGCTGATAGGAATAAAACCTGGTTACAGTTTCAGAACTGTCCATCAGGAAAGAGTACTTCAACTAAGCATCGATATAACTACAAACTGAAGAGAGAAATACTGGTAGGTGAGACATTTCCAGACTCTTCCAAGGTGCTTGACACTGTCCCATACGGAATGCTCCTGGAGATAACCAGGACAGAAGAAATAGGCTTGAATATAGTAAAGTGGATCAAAACTCTTTTACAGGGGAGATCAAGAGTTGAGGCTAGCTGTGGAAGGCAGAAGAGAAGGCCATGACTATAACTCAGGTCTGTTCTGGGGTTTGTTTGTTAACAAGGGTAAGGGCACTGACTGATATGGAGCTTTTACAAGGCAGTGCATTCTGAAGTGACTTGCTCAGAATCACACAGTAAGCAAAAAAGGGCTGACAGAATCAAACCATGGAATATGGTAAATAGCTTGCTAACAGCTGATAGTGAAACTTTTGGACCAACAAACATTATCAGACAGAATGGAAATACAATTATCCGTGGAGAACAAAACAGTGGGAAAACTGGGTGATGGGGACAGAGTTCGCAAAGGGACCTAATGAGGCTGAAAGAATGTGCCAGAAAATGGCAAATTAATTTCAGCATGGGTAAATAACAGGTCATGCTTTAAAGATAATGTAATTTAAGCACAGTACATGTAAGACAGTGATGGCAACCAGACAGGAAGAAAAGTGTGTGGATGTCATCAGTCCAAAAATGATTCCTTAGAAGCAGTGACAAAAGATGAATCAAATTTACTAGCTACAGGGCAGAGAGTTTAACTTATGGATGCTAAAGTCACCATTCCATAACACAGTACCATAAACACTATGTTTCTGGGAAATCAAGGTACTGGACATAGCTCAGAGAAGGGTTACAAAAATAAGGCAAATGGATCTGCTGCCATATGAAATAAGGACAAGTAGGCTAAGAATGTTTATACCGAAGAGAAGGGACATGGGAACATAATGTTACACAGGAGAGTACAATCAAAGGGGGGTACTGCTGCTTATAATAAAGCATTAGCTAAAAACAGGAAGAGGGTGGCAGACAAAAAATAGATTTAGATTGGATGACAAATACTGCTTCGCAGAGGAAGTGGTATGAAAAAAATGATGCAGGACATCTGAATAAGATCACAAAACCTGGGACAACAGATGACTACATTAAAATTGAACACATGGAATAAAACTGGAAATTAAGCAACAAGGGGTAATTATAATCAATGTACAAAGAGACTGGACATACCTTCTGCAAAAAAGTTTCTGTTACTATATTTAACTCAGTCAGCAATGATACAATGTTGATTAAACATAAAACTAGTCACTTCACAAGTAGCTAAAATCACACATTTAACAAACAGCATTCATTTAAAGTGCTAACTGAGGCACTTATATTTTCCTAAGTATTATGAGAGACATCTAATATTCTGTACCAGCTCACAACTGGCATGTCTTAATGTTCAAAAAGATGAGATACACTATGAAGGAAGTCAGACGTGCTTGCATATATACTGCTAAAAATTGCACTTGCCAAAATTAATAAACCTTCAGCAGGAACCAAATGTGAAAACTAGACCTAACAAAAACAATCTGACAGCAAACTAAATACAACGAAAAGAACCAAGCCCAGCACATGAGTGTAACACTCCAACCTGTACTGACATTTATTAAATAAAGTAATATTATTCTGTTTGAGGTATGTGGCACGCACACACACACACACACACACACACACACACACACACACACACACACACACGCACACGCACGCACACGCACACACACACCTAGCAGTCCTTGCTGCCAGTGTTATGTATATTACATCACACTCACACAATGTAACTAACAACATTGCTGTTAAAGATCACAAGGCACTGGTGAATAACCAAAGACTTGGTAACAAGTGGATATTGTGGATATGCTTAATAACAGATAGGACTACGTGCCACAGGTATTAAGATTGCCTCAGTGCATGGAGCTTCCCCTGCTGAATTTTCAGTGCTGTTAGGTTGCCTGATACTGTGCTGCTCATCTCCAATTTTTTTGTCACTGTTCAATTCAGATACAAAGAAATTTAACTCACTATAGTGGTTGTTTTTGCTTTTTTTTCTTGACTCCTATGTTCAACAGTGGTGTTTTGTATTTTTCTATGTTTAGTCCTTCACTCAGCTGACATAATCATGTGGCTTTGTGCCATTTTGTCTAGTTTGTCAGTTTCTCAGTATCAACATACAGCTCAGCCTATACCTCGTGTTACAGCCTCAAAACACCACAGCAACCCTAAAATGTATTCCTGCAGGCAGCAAATCACCCCAAGTGATAAACACACTATGTTGTCTTAATGAGTGGGAGCCAAGATTTTCACTTGCCCTCTTCATAAAGGTTTTAAAAGAGAGAGTGCGTGTGATGTTAGACCTGCATGGTCCAGCTTCCATCTTCTTTCAGCTGACACCGCCACAGAACTTCCCAGCCTGTACACTCTCTCACTATAAAAAGGCCTAAAGCTGTCATCAGAAGATCCTCAGGTACTCAGCATTTTTCTGTCAGACAATTCTCTTCCTTGTTCAAACCTCCCCATACAGTGAAGTCCCACAATCAAAACTGTAATAATCAATGCTAACCATCATGATGGAAGTCCCTCAACAGGAATAGATGGTCTGCATGGAAGTCATTTCTCTTGTGTACTTCTTTCTCTAGTACACTGAACCACAGCCAGGGCAGAAAGAAGATCCCCCTTGGCTATCTGCCCTTTCCTTATCTACTGCAACAAGACATAAAACAGCTAGCAGTGAAGATCTGGGCATTTAGGGAAGTGATGCTAGTGGGCACGTGCCCCACTGCCAGACTGCATTATTGCCAGGATTCCCCTGGCCTTTGCTATCAAGTTCCCATGGTGCCTGGTACATTCTGTTAAGGTACAGTTCATTGATGCTGATAATTTCACCAGTAATGGGGAAGGTGATGGCATCCAGATCTCCGGACCACGTAACCTAGCTCTATTTGCCATACTTAAGGCCGATAAATACAACACAACTGTGATATTCACAACCTCTGTCTCAAACACAATTGCACCAATTTATTCTCCTCTGAACTATCCACAGAGCTTGTACTCAAAATTAGAGGTGAAGGATATTTGGATGTTGGCACCACTGATCCCCTAAATCCACCACCCCCATGTAATGTTGGCATTCCATCAATGACAGTTACAGTTTAGACTTTGGCAATTCAGGTGCAAGCAACTTCAGATTCTGATATGACAATCAGGATTTTGCTACAGCAAGTGTCCACAAAGCCCCAACTAGTACCAGCTCAGGCTGCTGTCAACTTTGATGCCAGTACATGTCCTGCCCACAATACCCCAGACAAACATGTCTCCACGTGTGCTGCTGCTTGAAGGCCCCTCAAACAGCCTCTTCTACCTTTTCTACAGCCATTAACTCACAAGGACCCCTCATCACCACTGGAACCCAAGTCCTCCTCCAACAGCATCTGCAGCCTCAAGAAGTATCCCCTATAATGTACAAATGGAAGGCTCAGTCTTATAAAGGTCACTACTTTGGGGAGGTTCTCCAACTCATACAAGACAAACACTGCAGGGGCATGCACCTGACCCAACCTCTTGCCTCCACTGAAGGCTGCAAGAGGCTTGTAGGTACAGTCTCAAGCCCTCATGGTTGGGTCTACCCTTGGTAAACATACTTTAGGATCTGAAAACCCAGACAGTGCATTCCATTGCCAGGAAGGATGATGTAATATTTTCTACCCTGTCAAGGATTAGTCAGTCTGGTCAAGGACCCCAAATCCAATGCTGCAGTCAGTAACAGCAGCACTTAAAGCTTAACTAGTCATCTTATGGATGCATAAATACAGAAAAATGAACAGGCTAGGGAACTGTGTATTTGCCTTCTCAACTTTGTGTTTGAGGCTGTTCAGTTATCTTAAACAAATGATTTATTTTCAGAGTGACTTCACTGACCAAGTAATCCATGTAGTCAAGGACATAACATACGGATAAGACAGGCTGGACATTCAAGACAGTGCTGTCATGTCCTCTGCCTTCATGAATCACGTGATCTATAACACAGTAATAGATTATCAACCAGAGCTGCAGTCACTGGCATTTCCAAACACCATGAAGCCTTGCTCAGGATGGTGGATTTTGTGGTTAAGCACCAAAATGGCCTTCATGGACTCTACATTTAGAGGACCCTTCAAGCAAATAACCATGGAACAGCAGGGAAACAACCTTGCAATTGCAAGAGTCAAACTCCAACCTCCCTGACGGTTTTGAAATGTTCATAATAACCAGTGTCAGATGTGATTCCAGCACAGTCCAGAGTAGACTCTCCAGTGGAAGACAGAAGGGGTAGAGGCAAAGGTCACTTCAATGGTAGAAATAAATCCCACCATGGCAGAGAAAATGACCATCAGTCAGGTAAAGCAGCTTGTTCATGAACGGCCAGCACTACTCCTTGGAACCTCTTCCAGCTGCTCACCTCTGAAGGTAGTGGGCATAGAAGGTTGCTCCCTCATGTAACTGAGCAGTTTAAAATCATAAAGGCCAAAGTGAATAAGAAACACAATACCTAGATATAACAAAACTTTCCAAATAATGGCTTACCCTGAAAGATAAGACATCCCATCAAAAGAAATGGGTACAGCAGGGAAAACTGGCATTCAAAACAAAACTGTCAATGATACCACCAGACAAATTTCCCCGAGATCATAGTTCAAAAAATCTTCTGCTGTCTATTAGGAGAGGATTGCATGTGCCCCTTAGATCTTCAACAAACCAATCTACACATCAAAATTGCCCACAAGTTGATGTTTGTATCTGAGGGTTGGACCCAATCATTTACAATTCAGATGCCTGTATTTTGGACTCAAAACAGCCCAGATGTTCGTTAAGTGAATGGAGGTAGTGGCTGCTCACCACTGGCTCAGAGAAAACAAACTATTTCTGTACATGCATGACAGGTTCCTGGTTGTACCACTGTAAGAAGCCTTGATGACATGGGCAGACTAATTAGAATGTTTCACTCCTTTATTGTGACTACAAATAAGCCCGAGCTGCATTGTATCCCACTCAACGCATTGCCTTCCTAGGATATACTCTGGATACTAACCAGTGCAAAAGATTCCAAAGCACAGACAAAAAACACTGATCTGACAAACCTGCTAGCACAAGGTGTCATGGCTGGACAAAAATTCAAAGTACTTGAAAACATGGCCGTGGCCACTCCAATGGTACCACTTGCACAGCTGAACACGAGATGCCTTCAGTGGTCTCTGGCGTGGTAGTAGTGTTAACATACCCATCTGCTCTCAAACTAAATTTCCTACCACACTGGTACATGTAATGCCTGCAATGGTGGCTTCAATACCCCTAATTTGGAGATCAACAAGTCATTCCTCAGACCTCAGCCTATGCATATCCTTACCAAAGATGTTAGCATTTGGGTACTTCCAGGGAAAAAAGCACAAGGATCTCTCTCTCTCTATAGAAATCCCAGTTAAATGAACCAAAACGCAGTGAGAAAAGAATGACTATTTAATAACACAGATCACTTTGTCCCCTACTACGCTTTACTTCTCTATCATCTTCCAAAATACACAGATTCTTTTAAATGATCCACTTGGTCATGTCACTACCCATTGTGTAGGTAGTAATACAGTTGGCCCTGGCATTAAAATTAATATTACTACATATTTTTTGGTTCATAATTTCCATGGTGTCAGTAATCCTATTCAAAATAGGGATAAAATGTTGATTTTTCCCTTTGATGATTACTTCATGCATACGACCATCAATAAATTTAGCCAGACAGCCTCTTTCTACAAACATAATTTTCACTAATCCACATTCCTCCCTAAACTCATCAAAATCTGACACCATTCCTGCAGCAAGAATAAACTGCCCCTGCAGCACAGCCTTTTTCTGGGCAACTAGATGTGCACTTGTGCAATGCAAAAATTAATTGAATATGTTGGTTTTCTTAATATTTTGGACACTAATCTCTTTTTCACCCTGTCCTTAGCACAACATCTACCTAAGAAATATTGTCAGTACCCATCTGATATGTAAATACTAAAAAGTCAGTAGAACTGTTTAGAATATCTATAAACTCTGGAATTTTTTCCACATAATTCTTCCAAACAATAAAAGTATCATTCAGCTACCTTATATAAAGGCTGCAGGACCCCATGAACTTGCTCATAAAACCCCCATAGTGTGGTACACCAACAAATGGGTGGATGTGCATTCCTCAGGCTATCAAATCATAGGACTGAGCCTTGGACCACAAGCAATTCAGATTTGTAAAGAATCCAATATACTACAGAACTCTGATGCTACCAAATGAATGGATACTGAAAAGACAAAAAAGTTAACGTTTTCCAAATGTGGGGCTGACCACTTCAAGATCTGTTCACATCTTCAGGAAAGATGAAATGCAAGCAACTTGTCTCACTCTTAACATCACTAGACACTCCAGCCAGAGATGCACTTACTCAGACCTTGCCACAACATCGCCCATTTGCCACTGGTGTTATCCTAATAATTAAGGGATGAAGTAGGTAAGCAAAGTAAAGCAAAACCAAGATATGGTAGCACTCTTTTAGCCAACTCAAGTACGGTTTACCATGTTGATACATTTTTGAAAACCACATCCAGATACTAATGCAGCCGAATTGTCAAGCAAGGCTACTCCATAGGTTTAGAGGTAATTACTAGGCTAGCTGCCCTTGCGGACCATTCTAAGTCTAGCCAATTCCTGTTTTATGGTTGAAATAACCGATCTGAATTGGTTACAGATTAACCTCATCTATCACATGGTCAGTAATTATTTATTATCTATAATGGAATAACTGGGATCATTCCATAGATAACCTGAGGGGACCCATGCATGGGATAAAGCACTTAGGGAGCTGCTTCTGTCCATTAGTAGTACAGCAGGTAGTCCTGGAGTAAATGTTCTGTTTCCCATCCACCGATCTAAGTTGTACTTTAAAATGGACAGGAATGCATTTTGCTTTACACTGATGAGGAGTCAAAACACTGAAGAGTCCAAAGGGCAAAGACAATGGCTTTAATTTCTCTCAAGTTTGTATGCTTTTTCCTGTTCTGATTAGACCACACGGCCTGCGATTTGAAACCCTTTGGACAAGCTTCAAGGTCTGAGGCAACTGTTGAGACCCTTTGAAAGGGAAGTGGGAGTAAGGCAAGCTTTGTGTTTGCTTCTATCTGGCTGATTCATCCAATCAGATTTTTCTTCACAAATGGTAAGAGATGGATTAGGAAGAAGACATAAAAGCTGTGCTGTGTCCAAACTGATTACAAGCACTACTGAATTTTTCTCATGTAGAGTCTGTAAAGAAAAAGGAACTATTTGGATTATGGATGCCAAAAACTTGGGGGGGGGGGGGTCTCAGAACCTTTCTTGTAGAAGTCATGTGTAAAATTGTGAGGGATACATAGTCTATTAAGAAATGGATTTTTTTCCTGGGGAGAAAAGCCATCATGCAGGATGAATTTGAAGGACACCCTGGAAAGACCATAAACTGAGCAGGATGCAGATTTGGATTTGTTTAAGTTTAAAGTGAACATGACACCTTTGAGTCTGCAGAATGCTATGATGGGTTGGACACTCTCTTGGTACACTGGAAATCCCAAAAGATAAAGCAATAATGTGAAAATGATATCCCAAAGTACAGAATCTCAAAGATGTTTTGCGCTCTCTGTGGATATGCAGATAGGTATCCTTCAAGTTGAGGGTAACCATCAAAGCTTGGGGAGCATCAGAAAGGAAAGAGACTGAAGCATTAATATCTCATATTTTGGAACTTTTAAATTTGTGTTATGACTGGATAAATACAGAATTGATCTCCATGTTCCTTCTTTTCTTGGAACAAGGAAAATCCTGGAATAAACCCCTTTTCCTTTTTTATGGTAAGAGACAAGTTCTATTATTCCCTGAATAAAAAGCAGTTGGACAGGATTGGGATGACCAAATGATGTTGATTTGAAGGGACTTGAGGAATTCCAGAAGATACTGGGGAGATGCAAGTGAAATTCGTACCCTTTTTTATGATAGCCAAATCCCAAGCATCAAATGTTATTTGTTATTGTTTGTAAAAGGGAAGGCAAAGAGAAAGCCTGCCCAAACAGTTGGGAAGGGGAAGTCTGAATTGTGGAAAAGTGGGGAGGAAAATAGCAGAAATTCAAATCATTGTCTCAGAAGGTATATTTGGATGCTTTGAAGTCAAACTAAGATTTCTCCTGCTATTTTATCTTTCAGCTAAGAAGGTTTTTGTTTTTTATGGAAAAAAGATACCTGACAGAGACAGAGTTCCAATGAACTACAGGAGGCATTAGCAGCATCATATCCACACTTGATGGAATGTCCTTCAACCTTTGTGGTGTAACACAGCATATTTTGCAAGGAAGATTTAGAGTCAAACTCAGGCAGGCTTGGCATAACTTGGACATACTGTCATTAATAGATATTCTGGGATCCATTATTTAATGGCACAGAAATCCCAGGTGTCAGAAGTATAAACATTCTTTCTGTACCTGTCCATGGCCTTGCTATCCTTGTCATTTAGTAAGGCACTTTAAGACGCAATAAATTTAGAAGCTTTATGGTTTGAGGAAGGATTCTTGTATAAATATGTGTGGCTGTGAGCAATTTAATAATGCCTGCCTGATTTTTTAGGCAAACAGTGTTGACACTTGAATTTTCATTTGAAGAAGACTATAGTATCTTTCCTGTGGTTGAGAAACATCTTTATTTTCCCAGTTAAAATATTGCATCATTTTTGGGGTAGTACCATCAAGAGAGTTCTTCCTGAGGAGAGTCTGAAGAAGAGCATCATCAGCTTCAGATTGAAAAAAACAGTGGAATGATGCATTTGGAAGAACAGTGCAGAGGTTCTGAAACAGATTCCCAAGATACTTAGAATAAATTTTCCTTTTTTTTGTTGGGAGTAGACAAAGGAGAAGAATGAAACTGGGAAGTCTGTAAAGATGCAACGGTTTGGTTACTGTAAACAGTTGAGCTACTACTACTGTGAGTCCAGAGGGGTAGCAGGAAGTGAGACATGCCTAGTTTTTGCTTTATTTTCCTTGGACCATCCAAAACAGTGGCTGACTGTGCTGAATCCTTTTGACATGTCCAGACAGAGAAGCCAACCACACAGCCATAAACATTTCTGAGGTAGTCAACAAGGCCTGCCAAGACATTCACTGTATTGAGAGTTGGCTGGGTAAGGAACATGTTGGGATTGTGGAGATGATATTATGTACACGAATAAGTTATCTGAGAGTGCAGAGGACAAAGTAAAGCAATAAGGTGGTACTTAGATCATTTTATGGGTTTGCCTTCTTTACACCAGAACTTTCTGTATAAGAGAAGACAGACTGGATATGCTTTAAAGATGAGGATGTCTTTTTACTATATGTAAAAAGCATGGTTCATGTCTCTCCCACTTCATAACTGACAAACCAGGTAAGTTCACTCTATGCCTCAGTACCATTAACTAGTTTGTGAGGTCCCTTGAAAACTGCAAGGTCCCCATCAGTCTCATACTTCTCCAGTTCTCCATTAAGGGAGTGCCATGATAACTGGCACTTATGTTCTTGTTGTTTAACTTATATAATTCAATTCACTGCCTCCACACACAGCTGAAACTCAAGTAAATCTAGTCTACAGACAATTCAGTCTTGCTCATTCTTCGTGTATCTAACTTCTTCCATTACTTGAATATATTTCCTGTCTTTACTCCTGTTCTTCTAACACACACATACAACTTTCCTTCAGAAGTTAAGCTACACCCCCAGTCAAGCACAGTTCTTCCCCAAAGTCTGATGATCACACTGACATGATCTCCTGTTTAAAACATCCTGGGGTCCTGACTGGACTTAACATTCTTCTCACTCTAGTTAAGAAAAATCTACCAGAAAATTTCGAAGCAACTAAGACATACTTCTCCACAATAAATCTCCAAACAACTATACATTAATTAGGGGTTGAGTACTCACTAAAATAATATGCAGTCACATACATTGTGCCCAGTGTTGATTGCACATGGTCTGCAGCGTAGTATTATTTACAAAAATGAATCATGCTAATGGCAGCTGACGCCTGAACAGGCACTTCAAGAAGCACACATAACCCCTCTGCCAACTGTCATTTGATTAATTCCTGCCAGTGTGGAAGGAACAGCAAGTGTGCCAGTACTACCTACAAATGACAGGGAATGTTAACAGTATATATATATATATATATATATATATATATATATATATAAAATAAATTAATTGGTCTGAATGCATCTCCCCTTAGTATGCTTGCACATTTCTGTACCCCCTTATGCAACTCTAACTTGGGTTCCATGGACTGCATTTTTGCACTGTTATGCCCTTCTACGAACAGAATTTCAGTTTTAAGTTTTTCATGGATATAATCTCTAAACTAGGAAATGTATGCACTTGTATGGAAACAACTTTGGGATCCCTTAACACAATGTATACAGTGATCCACAAGATTATGTACAAAATTTGGAACCCCTTACACAATGGACAGCAGACTTCACAAGCTTGACAGTTGCAGATGTTGGGATTACTCATCTGTATATCTGCTATGTACCTTGGGCTCCCCTGCAGATGCTCTACAGTGGCATTCTTTTATGAATTTGTTTAGGGCTCTGACATTTGGTTTAGATCAAGTACCAAACGAAAGTAACTGCAGTTGATCTCTATGAATCCTGGCATGCGTTTATGTTGAACTAAGGAAACCAAGCTTTTGACTAATGTATATAATCTGAATCAAAAATACCAAACAGTCACAAATAAAATAGCAGGAAAGGCAAATGCAGCAACTTGGAATGATGTGATATAAAAAACACAGGAAATAGCGTAACCAACTCTTTATTGCCGCTTTCGTCCGTAGACTTCCTCAGAATAAACTCACAAACAACACTCATAGCTTAAATACATAAATAATTAACTACCCTAATTAATTAAAATATATCAATTAAATTAAATTACTTAATTTTCCAAATTTAAAGACATACATTCAGATAAAAAGAAGAAAGATACTTCATAAAATATGTAAACAAATCAAATCATTGTTTTTGTCTACCTTTAATTTTTGATTTTTTAAAAAACATTTCATACTTATAGCATCATTAAGGCCTGGCGGATGATCTGCCTTTAACTTTATCTGCCACTCTGCCTCCCTTTGTAATAACAAATTTTTAAAATCACCTTCCCTTAAATCCATACTGCACACTTCTAAAACTGAAAATAAAAATTTTTTGAAAACAGTACAAACTAAGGAATGTTTAAAAAGGGCATTATTAACATCCTTAGTTTTGATTGCATATAAATGTTCTCTGATACGTATTCTTAATTCCCTAGTTGTCATGCCTACATAAAATGCAGGACATGACAAACATTGTGCAATGTAAACAACACCAGTACTTCGACAGTTAACATAACCTGGAACTGCATATACTAACTCAGAAGAACTTATAGAAATATACGGACCTATTGCTATGTATCTACACATGTTGCAATCATTACAACAATGCATGCCCTTCTTAACTGATTTAATTTTACCATTTTCAATCTTATGCTTACCTAAAATATTTTTTAAACTATTATCATTCCTTTGTACAAATACTGGCTGTTCACCTAAAATATTGAACATTTCCGCATTTCCTCTAATAATTCGCCAATTTGTTTTAATAATGTTTTTAATTCCCTTGCTGTCAGAATTCATGCCAAGTGTGCATATGATCTTATTATTCTGCAAAGTATTATTCGTTTTAATATTATCTATAATAATATTATCCTCTCTTAAATTTAATAATGGCCAAAAATCTTTTTTACGCCTACTAAGAACATTATTGGCTATTTCCTGTAATGTTGTTAAAGGATAACCCCTACTTACAAATAAAGATTTAATATACTCAAACTCATATATGACCTCACACTCTTTGGATGTCATCCTACTGGCTCTAATAAACTGGCCTTTAGGAATATTTGAAATAATATGTGTGGGGTGTCCACTTTTATAATGTAAATAACCATTATTAAATGTGTTTTTTCTATGTATGGTACTATGCAACCTCATATCTTCTTGATCCCAACTTAAACAAACATCCAAGAAATCCACCTTATTGCCTTTCCCACCAATTACAAATTTTATATATGCTGACAAGGAATTGATGTATCTGAGAAATATATCAGTATTAATGTCCTTCTGATCTATAATAAAAACAAATCATCTATGAAACGGCAAACAAAAACTATTTTAAATTTACTTAACAATAATGGTAGAAACTGTTGTTCCCACATTGCCATAACCACATTAGCATATGCAGGAGCAGCTGGGGAACCCATTGCTGCTCCTTTACATTGTCTATAATAGGTGTTTTCAAATAGAAAAAAATTGTTTTCTAAAATTAGTTCCAAAAATCTACAAATTAATGAAACAGTATTCGTGGAAAAACCTTTATAATACACGGTTAAATATTCCCGTACTGCCTCAATACCTTGAACTAGTGGTATACAGGTATACAGCGACACTACATCTACTGTGAGCATTGTATGTTTATTCGGATTAAACTTAAAAGTAGAAAGAAATACACTTAATTTAGTCAAAAAGTGCCAAGAATCACGTATATAAGACCTCTCATTCACAATAATTGGTCCCAATAATGCATCTATGACCAAAGCTAAACCTTCTGTAATTGAATGTGATGCAGACACTATTGGTCTAAAAGGTGGATCAAATATGCATTTATGACACTTGGGAATCCCAAAAAATATTCCTATACGGGGATGGTCTATGACACAAAATTCATACAACTCAAGACTAATATCCCCCTCCATTAAAGCTTCATATAAATACGAATGAATACTGCGCTGCCGTTTGTGAATTTCTACTAATGAAATAATAACATATTCCTGTTCATTTTTTAAAAGTTTCAATAAACCTTCAGTATATGCTTCACTAGTCATTATTACTATATTATTCCCTTTATCACTTTTCATGAATCTGTATGCACCATTCAAAGATTTAAGCTTTTTTAGAGCTCTATTTTCTGCTACTGTCAAATTATGATGATAATTACGACTGTTGCTTAACAATGCATCAATGTCCTGTATACATAATTCTTCAAAAGTAGATAAAGTATGATGTAATTTGGGACAATACTTAGAAGGTTTACAAAACACTTTGCTATTGATAGTAATATCATGCAATAAAAAATGTAAATTCAACTTTCGCACATATTTTTTAACATCCAGCACAGTCTTAACATAATTGGCTTTGAAATGGGGGACAAAATTCAACCCTAATTTTAGTACAGCTAATTCATCAGAGGAAAAAACATAATCAGTTAAATTAATAACACTAAACTGACTAGAACTTGGATTTACATTTCGTCCCCCGATGAAAGGGAATTCAGGAAAGTCCGACTTCTTGTTAACACAGTATTTGTTGAATTTAAATGTTTTTTATTGTGTACAACATTAGGCGCCTTAACTTGGTTAAATGTCTCTTCTTCATTAGGCCCCACTTTTAATTTATGAATGTCGGATCCATTGCCACTGATTTTATTGACTAGTTCAGAACTAGTGGCATTTTCATCATCCACAATTGTGTTGTCCACATCTACAATATCTTTGTTGGTCTGAACTGACCTTTTGTTGTTACTGTGGACCATATTTGTAGATGAAACCAACGGTGGAAAATGCTTATCATATGAACCAAACCAATTATTTTCAGTGGCATTTTTTATACCAGTAGTAAAATTTGCGTTTTTTACACTGGTATATTGATCAGCCCCCTTGTATGTTCTATTATATTTCTTTCCTGAAACTGAATTCACAAAAACAGTATTTGTTTCATAAGCCTGTAAAGTCCCGTAACAATTTACTTTGTTTTCTATTTATGTTTTCCTTGGTAGGTTGTTCCAAATCTTGTATTAATTTTGAAAACAAATCGCTAACACTATCAGCATCAAATTGTTTCTTGAAAAACAACTCTAAGCTGATAATTTCATCTTTAATTGCTTCCAACTTTTTGTTGTTATTATCAACCAACAGCTTTAGAAAACTCAATCCAGCATTGTTGAAAAATACAGTGAAAGTCTTAAAAAACGGGTCGCTTACTTGTACCCCATTCGGGCATTTAAAAAAGCGTAAGCCCTTTGGGATAATGTTTAGCTCAATACAACGAGCGAAATAACAGTTCTCATAATAAATGGAATTGTACCTTTGTAATAGTTTGGTTAAATGCTCTCGTTTATCTGAAAAACACAAATGCCATGGTGTATTCTTAGACGGTAGTACTTCTTGTCTGCCAAACGCCATGAATGGATTATCAGCACGGTCGAAGAAACGTTGTACAGTCGCTCGACCAATGATGCCATGTTGATTCGTCTCTCCATTACCGACGTCGTTAATGATGCGTTGTTGCTTCTGCTCGCCAAGAACAAAACTAGTTGTTACTCCATTCTTCTCAGTGCCAAACACATTATCAAGGCAAATTACTGTGTCCAGTTCTCTAAACGAACCATCCGGACTGGATGATTTTACGGCTTGGCTTTTCTTATTAGCATTAGCTACTAGGAACTGTAACGATCCTTTGATATCAGTTAAAGCACTTATAAGCAAAGTACCTAGATTAACTTGCTCCGTAGACGGTGTAGGGTGTATACTCATGTTCATTAACGGATCCTCTGCTGCTTCTGCCATGGTGCACGTCAAACCAAAAACCAAAAATACCAAACAGTCACAAATAAAATAGCAGGAAAGGCAAATGCAGCAACTTGGAATGATGTGATATAAAAAACACAGGAAATAGCGTAACCAACTCTTTATTGCCGCTTTCGTCCGTAGACTTCCTCAGAATAAACTCACAAACAACACTCATAGCTTAAATACATAAATAATTAACTACCCTAATTAATTAAAATATATCAATTAAATTAAATTACTTAATTTTCCAAATTTAAAGACATACATTCAGATAAAAAGAAGAAAGATACTTCATAAAATATGTAAACAAATCAAATCATTGTTTTTGTCTACCTTTAATTTTTGATTTTTTAAAAAACATTTCATACTTATAGCATCATTAAGGCCTGGCGGATGATCTGCCTTTAACTTTATCTGCCACTCTGCCTCCCTTTGTAATAACAAATTTTTAAAATCACCTTCCCTTAAATCCATACTGCACACTTCTAAAACTGAAAATAAAAATTTTTTGAAAACAGTACAAACTAAGGAATGTTTAAAAAGGGCATTATTAACATCCTTAGTTTTGACAATACGGACGAAAGCGGCAATAAAGAGTTGGTTACGCTATTTCCTGTGTTTTTTATATCACATCATTCCAAGTTGCTGCATTTGCCTTTCCTGCTATTTTATATAATCTGAATGCCTAGCCTAAACTATTTTTCCCATCCTTACCACTGCCTCAACCATCAACACATGCCATCTGCAAATATTACAAACCAAAATCAGTCATTTTATTCTTAAAAGACATCATAAAACACAAGCCTTACTACAGATTGGTTACCAGATTTGACTATCTTCTCACAGTTGACCATCATTCCTTAATTCTGGCTACACGAGTAGCATCATAGCTCAGAGGTTAAGAGCACTACCAGGGTTCATTCTTTCTTGATGTCCAATGTGCTGAGTTTGCATGTTCAGTAAATGTCAGAGTGGATTTTCTTTCAGCACTCTGTTTTTTCCAAAACTTCCAAAAACATGTTAAATGACTGGCATCTCTAAACTTTTACGTTTACCTTTGTAGCTCAGGCCATGACTGAAAAAAGGCTTTGTACACTAGTACACCTAACAGATGCATACAATTAAAATTAGAAATAGCTCACCACCTCCTTAGCAACTACTCTGTTATTCTTGACATCTCATCACCCAGGCACTCAGTGACATCCTCTTTATTCCTAGCCATCACAATGAACACACCTCACTCAGCTATGAAATGGTCATAACATTGGGAATATACCTTCATACCTCCAATGCATTCATTTATTCGCTCATTTTCCTGTGAAAGACCACAAGAGATACAGTGCCTGTTTGCACAGTCAGTAGGTGCAAGGTAGAGAACCAGTTCTGGATGGGACTCCAGTCTATTATAAAAAGTGCAAACATGCATGTACAAACACTACCCTCCTTAAGGACAATTTGGAAAATCAGCAGTTCATGCAACTGAATGTCTTTGGCATTTGGGGGGAAACAGCATCATCCAGTAAAATCCCTTCGGGACAAAGGACTCCAAACAGAAGGCATCACACCTGGTAACCAAACTAGATATCCAAACATTGGGACACTACAACTGAAATTGTTGCATAAGTGTGTGACCTCATTCTCTGAGCTTCCTTTCTTTTGTCCCCTTGCATTAAGGTATTCTCACATTCAGATTCACAACCAAGTGCTAATGCAGAAGCTACGATGTCATTGCTCAAGGCTTCACTCAATAATATGATCCCATTCCCTCCTGGTCATCACACGCACTGTAATTTTCCTGTGGGCAACGCCTTTATCTAGACCCGATTCTGTTATTGGTTGATAGTTGCATGGTTGTGTATGCTTTTATCCATATTACTACTTTTGTCAGTTGCAGTATTTTTTAGTGAAAACAAACTAAAGCCACAAGACATCTTCAGTTGGGTGCTTTTGTCCTTCAGGATAATGAGCTTTATCAAAACAGAACTAAACTCTTCTCTTAGATGGCAAGGTTAAGTGTATCTTAAACTGAAATGGGAAATAAATTTGGTTTTGTGAAAACACCTTGAGGCTTAATTTGTTCGTTTTCAGTGTGTTTAGCCTCTGGCCCATGCCATGAGATCTTACTTGAGTATTTTTTTAGCCTACTTTTACTAAATGATTAACTTTAACTTTTAATTAATCTATGATTAGTCTCAATTATACTACTACTTTTGATACGGTCTACTTAGATTTATTTTTGTTTTATTAATTATTACATTTTATTGTATAACATGCAGCTAAAAGCATCACAGTTGAGTAGGTCTACACACCTTTTTTCTACTAATATGTTTCTAAATAAAGTCTGAAAATAAATGTAAATTTGCTTTCCAAAGAAGTCTTACTACTCTGAACTATTCTTACACATGTAGCAGCTGATGGACTGTCAACAACTCTGGTTAAAAATAACTTTCATTAGGTTTTAGAGCTGTTTCCAGTACATCCAATTTGCATACCTCTCAACTGTACAGATTTTGCAGAATGTCCAGATTTTTGCCTTATATTTTTGATCTATTCCTCATAAAATATGTGGTTTTCTGGCAAATCACAGGGATGATCTTTGGAGTGAGGTCACTAAATAATGGCATACATTTGCGTTTCAGACTTCATATCATTCAGAAAATGTATGTCAAAACAAACCCTGTTACTCTAGCAACTGTCTAAGTAATATTTTAAATATGTCCCTATTTCTGGTCCTTTGTACCCCTCATTTTGTCAGGCTTTGTCTGCATTTCTTGCACTAAGAGGCTGAGAGGTATGCATCCAATAGTCTCATAACTTATGTTCAGATATTCTCAGAGTTTTACTAATCCAAAATGCAATTTGAAAGGACACAGAAAACATTTTTATAACACTAATATCCTATTCAAGTGGAATATGAAAAGATGTGCCAGAAACCATATTTTCTATACTGGATAATTTTCATTTCAAAACAGGACCTTTTACTACAAACTTACCTAATTAGAAGATCACGTAAATAGGCAAACTCACAATGTGCAATATTTTCAACTGCAAAAAGAAGAGAGAAACATAGGATAAACATGGTACAATGTTAGATTAACAACATGCTTCTATTTTACAGCTTCACTTGTCATATATACTGCAGTTGTGTCATCTGTCCCTTATTTTGCCTTGAGAATTTTGCTTTCTCTAGAACAATATGACTTTGGTATAAAACTGGGAGTATTACATTTATCAAATATTGTTAGACATTAAAATGATTTCCAATTTTTGATATTCTTTTATCAAAGTTCTAAGGATACACTACCATTACTTAGAAGTGTCCTTGATTGTAAGCCATTACACACAATTATATCTGATACGGCACTTGAATTCCAGACAGACAGTTTAACAGCTATGCATACATGAACACACACACACACACACACACACACACACACACGCACGCACGCACGCACGCAGTCATAGCAGGGGATCAACAATGACCAATTCCAGGCCCAGTCTTGGATGTGGAAAAAAAATTACAAGAATACAATATTTACAAAGTATTGAAGATAAGTGACAAAATTAATAACAATATGCTGAGTATAACATGCATTATTTCAGTATAAAGAGTTAAATATAATAAAATAGACATATATAAAAATGGGGAAAGAGCAGGAAACAAAGGCATAGGAGGAGAGGAACATTTGCGAGATCCAAGTAAACAACCATTTAGATGCCTACAGGAAGACAAAGTGGCAGAATGAGTGCAGGTGTATATGTAAAGAGGGGTTTTACATTATATGGACTAAGCTGGGGCATTTACACTTTATCTGTAGGCTTTGAACTCTTGTCTGAAACTGGAGTAAGTGTTAATACACTAAAATCAAACGTGTTCAGCACTAGCTCCATGCAAGTCTCAATCCATTAAAGAAGTGAATAAATTCTTCTGGTGTATCCACAGCTGGTTTCAGCCATTTAAATTAAAACTTTACACTGTTGACATCACACCTTGACAAACAATATGATGAACTACCCAAGAACAGCAAAAGAACTCGGATTCTACACCAGATAACATATTTCACTTGGGGAGCTAAGTATCCCATACATCACGAATTGGCCTGTGTCATTACAGAACTTTCAAGTTTCACAAACACATTAAAATCCATGTGGATATTCAAATGAAGATATGCAGATGAAGAAAGTACTTTTTCCAAGAGAGGGTTGCATATAAAAAGACTCTTCTTGATGAAAGTGCACTTATAAAACATGGGGAAATTAAAAAAAAATGCATGTAATCAGACTTCGCCGACAGCAAGAAGACCGACATCGAACCGAGGCTCCAGAAGATCGAAGAAAGAAGACCGACCGGCCTTCGCGAGTGGCAGAACATCGACATGACAGAGCAAGACCGACCGATGACAACACCCAAACCGAGGATGCCGACATGGGAAAGGCTGTGTGGCGTGGGTGACGGTGACGGGTGGCCGTTAGTGGGAAGGAGGTGCGGGGAGTGTGGTGTGGGGTGGGGGGATAGGGGGGTTAAGGGTTGAGTTAGGTGTTAGGGGGATAGGGGTGGGGGTTGGTTAGGTGGGTTAGGGGTTTAGGGGGGGGGTTATAGGGTTAGGTTGTTAGGGGTTAGGGGTTGGTAGGGTTTGGGTTAAGTTAGGGTTAGGGGGGCGGGTAGGTAGGGTGGGTTGGAGGGTAGGTTAGGGGGTAGGGGTAGGTGAAGGTTTGGGATAGTGTAATTGTTGTGTGTTTATTTTGGTGTGTTTGTGTTGTGGGTGTTGTTTTTTGTGTGGTTTGTGTTGTGTTGTTTTTAATGTTTGTGTTTGTGTGTTGTGTTTTTATTCGTTATGTTTGTTTTGTATTGTTATGTTTATGGCTTGTATGTGGTGTGTGGTGGTAGTTTGTGTGGGGGTCGGTGTTGTGTGTGTTCGTGTTGTGTGTTGGTAGAACCAATCAAACATATGACTGTTCTCTGGAAATGGTATATAGTCTACATTTAGAAATCTGATTTTCTTAGTAGGGTAAAACAGAAATTACTGTTCTACAGCTTTCACAATATATAAAAATCAAATAGAGAATAAACTAAATATATTTTATCTCCCCCAAGAAACTATTTTTCCTAGATTTGTAGGACTAAAGATTGCTGTGAAGAAAACCAAACATTAGAGGGCAGCAAATATTTTAAAATATGAAGAGCAGACACTGCTGAAAGAACATTACATTTGTGCAGTCAGCATCTGTACACTAAAAGTTTTTTTTTTTTTTAATTGTATTGTACTTTATTCATCCAGGATAGTCCTGTTATGAGGTAATGTCTCATTCCAAGGAAGAAGTACAGTTCACTCCTATTTTACTGCATGGAATCTCATCAATGTCGCAATAAAAAGCTCACAAGATATTGGGTAGCCAAATATTTGTCTCACAAAAACTTATAGCTAAATCTAGGTTCGCAGGCTGCTCCAAACATTGTAATGGAGGAGCTGTCTTTTTAACCTAATGTGTTCATCTACAAAAAATAGCTTTCTTTTTGATGTGGTCAGTAGACTACGATTTAAATGACTATTTCAGCCCAAGACAAAGCCTGATCATAGATTTATAACAAAACTGGTAAGCAAGGCTAAATAGCGAAGAACATAGATAAGCAATACCGCATACATGTGTGTATCATATCAGCTAACAAATGATGTTATTTGGCCAGGAGATTATACAGCCGATGAATGCAGCAGGGACTGGACCTGAAAAAGCTGCACTCATTTCTATCAGTAAATTGTGTAGATTCATCTATTTATTTCCACCTGAGAACCTCTTACTAGGGAGCAACAAACTTTTTTTGGTTTCAGATGACTGTAGATGAGGTACTCAGCCCACCACCGCATTTCCCAGAGTTTATATCCTGTATATGCTGTATTCTCTGGTGCTAGCAGAAAATACAGTTGTGTACACTTACCATAAATGAAGATGTTCGAGTGTATTCACTGTTGCAGTCATTACATTTGGGTTATCTGCCTGCAGGCAGCCCTCAGCCAGCCTGAATACAAGAGTCTTCGGATTTCTGCGTCGGATGCTGTCGCTTCTTCCATGATGTCAGGTCTTCAGGGTTATAAAACATGCAGCCAACACCAATACATCAGTTTTTCTTGCCCCAGATGTCAGGTGCCCCCACAATAGGAAGCAATTATATGGTATGGAACACCCCCAACAAAAAGCAAATACACATGATATAATACATACCAAACAAGGAGGAAAGGAAGAGGCAAGAGAAGTCAGGGGGCTGGAGGGAGGGTAGCCAGGACTGCAACAGTGAATACACTCGAACATCTACATTATGGTAAATGTACTCAACTGTACTATGTTCTTCGTGTTTCAATGTTGCAAGTCATCACATTTGGGTTGATTCCCAAAGCTAAGGAAGGGTGGAGGTAGTTAAAGAGCATTAGGGCTAGCAATAAGCCCTGTAAAATTGCTGTGGCAAATCCAGCTTTGGATTTAGAAAAGATAGGCAGGTGCTAATGCTTGATGAAGGTATGTACAGAAAGTACAGTTGTGTACACTTACCATAAATGTAGATGTTCGAGTGTATTCACTGTTGCAGTCATTACATTTGGGGTAATCTGCTGGCAGGTTGCCCTCAGTTGGCCTGAATTCCAAAGTCTTGGGTCCCGCTTTGGTTGCGGTCTCCTCTTCCATGACATCAGGTCGTCAGGGGTATAAAACAAGCAGCCAACGCCACTTTCTTTAGTTTTTCTTGCCCCAGATGTCAAGTGTCCCCCAAAAGCAAAAATATATAAACTATATATTCATGCAACAATACAAACTTTACCTTAATCTACAAGCAAATACACCACAAAGGTTGTAGAAGATAGTGAAGGAAAAAGAAACTCCAGAATAAAAGGGGGATGGCGGGCGGGTAACCTGGACTGCAACAGTGAATACACTTGAACATCTACATTTATGGTAAGTGTCCACAACTGTACTATGTTCTTTGTGTTTTACTGTTGCAGTCATAACATTTGGGTAGAATTCCAAAGCTACGGATGGGGGGCTGGAGCTAAATAGCATTAGGGGCGGCTATAAGGCCCTGCAGAACTGCAATGGCAAAGACTGTCCTGGTCTTAGAGTAGAGAGGCAAATGATAATGCTTTGTAAAAGTGTCAGAAAAATATTCGTTTTTATATATGTCTGATGCTTATTAGAAGCTAAAAGGGTTAACACATTTTCATTCTATTTTATGTACAGCTTAATTCTGTATGAAATTATAAGATGATTTTTCAAACCACAGTATGCTTTCTGAAACTGCAAGATGCACCCTGACCTAGTAATTGCTAGCACAGCAAAATTCATGTTTATGCCTTTTCGAAATGTACTGAGAAGTAGGTGATTATCTGCTAGGTCAGGAAATGAATGAATAGAACAATACTGTTTTCTATAATATGATTGAATATGAACAATCAGCTCTGTTCGTGTTATGAGAACATGCACAGCTGCAGAAAAGAAGAGATACATAAAACAAAAGACTGCTTGAAGTATCTGTACTTGCTTTGTGCTCGAATTAGCTATAGTACCTTGAATGGTAACATAACATAGTGGGAAACTGTATCTAACCGATGGTCACCAAGGCCATGTTGTTTTTCTTAGGAAGTTTTTCATGAAATTGATAGCGCAAGCAGAAAATTATGGATAAACAGCTGCTATGTAATGATGATGTTAAAACTTGTGATCTGTTACGTCAGCTTGGTAGGCAATGTCTTGTTAGAAAGTGTATAAAGATAGACTTACTTCCTGATTTTAGTTAGACAAACTCTGTATTAGCACGTTTTTGTCTCCTTGCTGCAAGATTAAAGTGCCTTAACTTGAACCTACCGTGTATCGATCATTTTTAAAGTTTATTTGTCCTATGACAGATTGGTGCTTCAGACCGGAAATCTCTCGCTCTAGCTCAGGTCAGATGGGGACGGTGGCATGAAACCGTACGGGGAAGAAGCCACATCGGTTCTTCTGCTTTGAAAAACCTCCGACTGAATTGTCATTCAAAAGAGGCCAGCCACTGATTCTGATCTGCGATTGGAAGACGAGTCAACAGATCTGGTGAGACGATCAATCACGGAGGCTCAGGTAAGGAGGATTTTACCTTTTCTTTGTTTCAGATCAGGGACTTGTTACAGTATTTGTTTTTGTCAGGGAGATTTTTTTTGTAAATCAGGGACAAAAAAGATTGCTGTCTTGTCATTGATCAGGGAAACAGGATAGGTAGGCAGTTATTCTAGATAAGCTGTGAAGAAGAGAAAATCGTGATAAAAAGGGTTATGTAACAATTTCTAACTAAAGTTAAGACAACATGGGAAATAAGTGCACAAAAAGTTCCTGAGATCCGCCTTTAATTGAAAACTCGAAATATATGCAGTTACAGCGTGCCAATAATGTTAGGTATTATACAAAACGGGTTAATAAATACAAATTTGATGGCAAATTAGATAAACCTTCACTTATGAAACTTGTCAAACAACTTAAAACAGACGCAAAAGGTCAGATAAAAAAGCAATGTCAATTAGGAGTTCCTCAGGCACACAGGTGGCTTGAGGAAGCAAACCTCAGGGAACAAAAGAATAAACATTCAAAAGCAATGTTTTTAGATAAAGAAGACAATAACTTGGTAATAGCATCGTCCCCTCTGCAACCTCCATTTCACTTACCAGAATATGAAGCAAGTGGACAAGCTGATCCACCACCGCTATATCCAGCTGTCCCTGCGAAATCAAAACCATTTGTCAGAGATCCTATCAAGACTAGGTCTCGGACACGCAACTTAAGAGGGGATATTGAATTGTATGAAATAAATAAAAAATCAAAAGCCATGAGTGAAGAAGAGATATGTCCACTCATAGAAGTACCAAATCCACAGGCAGGCAAGTCCCAACTCTTCTAGTATATAGACCGTGGACACCGGAAGACATCCGGAAAGCCACAGAGGGAATTCCCCATCCGAAAGTTAATTTTAGAAAATTCTTAGAAGACTTAGGGCATGAGGTTAAGTTACCATTTGAACGGAGAGGAAGTAGAGAAAGTAGTCAGACAAATCGTAGGTCCAGATTGGCACATGATCAGTGGCAACTGGAATCCCTGTGATGCAGAACATAGGCCACTCCCACATAGTAACGCAGAACTGTATAACAGAGTGAAAGGTCTGACAGACCGAATCTCTGAGAAATGGAAGCCTAGGGCTAACTGGACTTGCATTAATCAATGCATCCAACAAGAAGTTGAAACTGTTGATAGACACTATGCTAGATTATTAGAGTGTTTTAATAACCATGGCGGAATGCAGGTACCTGAAGACCAAACACATGATTCCCCATATGAGCAACAGCTAAAGAATGCATTTTTGAAAGGCAATATTGCACCCATTAGCAGCTTTATTACAAAGCACATGGTAGATCATCGTATGAGTAGATTACAGTCATTACTTGAATATGCAAGACATGCCGAAAGGCATTATAATAGCAAAAAGATAAAGAAAACTCAAGTATTTGCAGTAGAAGATGGATCAGAAGTCTTTGTAGTACAGACCGGGAAGAAGGATAAGAAAAATGCCCAGGGAAACAAACAATCTGATAAGCGATCAGAAGAGTTTGAAGAGAGAAAGAAAAGGGCTGAATGTTTTAAATGTGGAAAAAAGGGACATTTGGCAAGGGATTGCAGGCAAAATAAAAAGGTAACCAAGGAAGACAAGGAGGGTGAGGACTGACTATATGATAGTCAAGAATCACTAGAAGGGAATAATCAAGAAAAGACAAATGCAAATGTGATAGAAGGAGTAGAGAATGTGATAGAAGAAATAGAGGATGTGCATGAAATCACAGATAATGAAGAAAATGAAATTTTAGACTTGGCATTATTGAGCTTAGAGCTCTACTTAGCAGACACAAAACTGAAAGTTACACTTTTGTTAGAGGGGAGGGAAGTTAAATTCCTGTGTGACTCAGGGGCTTCACGGACCCTGATACATCCTTCCAAACTACCAGAAAATTCAGAATCACTTGATTACATATTAGTGAAAGCAGCTAATGGACAGCTGTATCAGGAGCCACTCTCCCACAACATAGCAATAACTGACCCTGTTTCAGGGATGACCCAGAAAAGCAAAATTGTTGTTTCTGCAAAATGCCCAGTAAATCTTTTGGGCAGAGACCTAATGCAGACATCTGGCATAGCAGTAGTTCCAACTATGCAGGGTATGGAAGCACAGCGACAAATGGATACTTTTGTGGTGCGACCGGAGGGTGAAACATTTTATTGGTACAGCCAGAACTTGGTTACGACTGGTCCAGGGGCAGTAACTGAAGAACTGATGAATGTAGCCATCAGTAAATCCCCCTCCCTTGACACTGATAAACAGCATTTGTTGCATTGCACTCTATATTACTGTAGCAAACCAGGACCTGATAAAGAATATGAGCAAGAACTGTTTAGAAACCATGCTAACAGATTAGTATTATGTACTCTGTACTGGGACACAGAAGGAAATAGTGTAGTTAGCTGTTCATTGCCCCAGGAATTCCTAGCCCTTTACAAATCTAATCGATTACCACATGTTAGTTTAACTAAAGATAAAAATGCAAAGTGGGCAGACCTAGGAGAAAAAGTTACAAGATGGGAAAAACAGAGAGAATTAGAACTTTCAGAACAGGGAGTACAAAAGCAGACACTGAATTGGACAACACAGACACACCCAGCTGTGCACTTGCAGGCAAGTGCGGACAGCTGAGCAGCACTCTTACTAGAAGAAGAGGAAAAAGCCTTACGAGACATACCAGAGACTCTCTGGTCAACAGGGAAATCGGATGTAGGACTTATTCGTACAGCAGGACCAGTCACTATCACGCCAAAGTCAGCATTTAGACCTCAAAAGAGACTGTATCCCTTAAGAAAATATGCAGAAATAGGAATCAAACATATAATAGCAGCCTTACTTAAGGAAGGAGTATTGACAGAATCTCCTGATTCACCATGTAATACACCCTTATTTCCTGTTAGGAAAGAAAATGGAGAATGGCGTATGGTCCAAGATTTACAAGCTGTAAATGACGCAGTTATACCTAGAGCACCTATGGTGCCAGATCCACACACTTTGTTAAATGATTTGAAACCTCAACAGAAGTATTTTTCTGTGGTAGATATTAGCAATGCATTTTTCTCAATACCGATACACCCTGACAGCCAACATTGGTTTGTATTTACATTTCAGGGGAAAATGTATACATACACGCGACTACCACAGGGATATTGTGAGAGTCCAACAATATTCGCACAGGAAATAGCAAGTAACCTGGAGGGATTTATCCCACCGAAAGGCAGCCAGATTTTACTTTATGTAGTCGACATTCTGCTGGCAGCCCCCACCCAGCAAGAATGCAGAGAAGATACCATAGCATTACTACAATTTCTAGCTACTCAAGGACACAAAGTAAATAAGAACAAACTGCAACTTTGGAAAAAGCAGGCTAAATACCTGGGATATGTAATATCCAAAGAAGGCAGAATATTAGATGAAGACAGAAAAACAGCAATATTACAAGCACCCAAACCAACTACCAAGAAGGAAATGATGTCCTTCCTAGGTACGAATTTCTGTCGGAGTTGAATTCCAAACTATGCCTTGGAATCTGTTCCACTGACCAACTTGATATTCAAGAAGCCTATGGCAGCACAAGATTTATTACAGTGGACACCAGAAGCAGAATCAGCTTTCTGCAAATTGAAACAACTGATAGCATCCTCATTAGTTTTAGGATTACCAAACTATCAAATGATTTTTCCAAACTGTAGATTGTAAGCAGGGTTATATGACATCAGTGTTAACACAGCAACATGGGGCAAGCAATGCCCCATACCTTACTATTCATCACAGCTAGACCCAGTGGCACGATCCTTGCCCCACTGTGTACAAGCAGTAGTCGCAGCTGCAATGGCAGTGCAGGCTTCAGCCTCAGTAGTGTTATTCCACCCTCTAACATTGAGAGTGCCTCATGCAGTCGCGATTATTTTACTGCAAGAAAAAGTAGCATATCTTTCTCCTGCTATACATCTTTCCTGTACGACTATACTGTTGAGCCATCTCATGTGACAATTGAATGATGCACAACTTTGAATCCGTCAACCTTGCTCCCAACCCCTGCAGATGGCAAACCACACTGCTGCCTGCAGGAGATTGAGCAAAAGACACTGCCTAGAAAAGATTTCATGGATGTTCCCTTGGATGATGCCGAGGTGACATACTATGTGGACGGCTCGTGTAGGAGGGTTCCTACAGGACAGAATCTAGTGGGGTATGCAGTAGTTTCTGATACTGAGATTTTAGAAGCAAAGTTTTTACCACACAACTTATCTGCACAAGTGGCAAGATTGATTGCTTTAACAAGGGCATGTACCTTGTCAAAAGATAAACGTGTGAACATTTTTACTGACAGCCAGTACGCCTTTTCTACTGTACATGTTTTTGCGCAGCAGTGGAAAAATAGAGGAATGATAACATTTACTGGTAAACCGGTTAATCATGCGCAATTTATTTTAGATTTGTTATAATCTATTCAGTTACCTCAGAAAGTAGCTATTTGCAAATGCGTAGCTCATACCAAACAACAGGATATGATTTCAAAAGGTACTGCAAGAGCTGATACAGCTGCAAAGCAAGCAGCTTCAACTTCAGAAGTATTTCTTTTGAGTGAGGAATTACAACCATCTGAGATTTTAGATTTAGAAATGTTAAAAACAATGCAGACACTTACTACAAATGTAGAAAAACAAAAATGGATAAAACGAGGAGCAATTCTTGAGAAAGGGCTGTACATCTCCAAAGAAAGAAAAACAATTTTACCATCTAACTTGTTTAGATATGCAGCTTTGTTGAGCCATGGGCAGTGCCATGTCTCAGCAGGGGGGATGGTACAGTTAGTGAATCGAGTGTTTACAACGTATGGATTTACAAACTACACGAAAAAAATTTTTGTGCAGCATGCCATGTTTGTAACAAGCATCATGCACAGGGGGCACTGAAGCCTAAGCAAGGGAGTTTCCTACACCACTGTATCCGTTCCATACTATCTGTATGGATTTTATAGAGATAAACAAATGTGAAAATAAAAATTACTGTCTTGTCATTATAGATGTTTTCCAAATGGGTGGAAGCTTTTCCGACTAAAAATCCAGATGCAGCTACTGTTGCAAAAGTCCTCGTTAAAGAAATTATTCCTAGATTTGGCATACCGGAAAAGATTTATAGTGACAATGGCACACACTTTGTAAATCAAACTATACAACAATTGAGCCGTTATTTCGTGATTTCTCTGAAAAACCATTGTGCATACCACCCCCAATCTGCAGGATTAGTAGAGAGGCATAATGGAGTTTTGAAAAATAAGCTTTGGAAATTGATTAGTGAGACACAAAAGAACTGGGTGCACTGTCTGCCTCTGGCACTGTTGAGTATGAGAACTGTTCCAAATGTAAAAGGGTTAACTCCTTTTGAAATTCTGTTTGGGAGGCCATATTATACACCTCAGTGAAAACCTCTCATGCCTGCAGACCAGGAGGCTGACCGTTCACTTGCAGAGTATATGAGGCGATTTTTGAATAACAAACTTCTGCAGTTAAATTCTGTTTCAGATAAAGAACAAGCCAGACCATCGGAAGCAGCAGTAGTCCCAGGCACGTGGGTCTGGGTGAAAGTCGTGAAGAAAAAGAACTGGAGTTCTCTGAAGTGGGAAGGACCATACCAAGTGCTACTGTCAACACCCACTGCAGTCAAGATTGCAGAGCGAGCGTCCTGGATTCATCTGACACACTGTAAATTGGTTAAGTATTTTGAACTGGACAAAAACCTTGTTACTGTTGTACAACAAAAACAAAATGACCAGGTATAGAGTAAACAGGGATGCAGAACAACCTCAGAAGAATTGCATGATCATACTGTTAGCTATACTGATAACAATGAACTTTTTGCTGTGGCCTTTCCTTTTTCCAGCCACACGAGTTGTACTGAACAAACATGATGCATTAGTCATAGACTGGCATCCAAACTTTAACACTTACCAAGCAATTAAATATGTGTGTGCTGAGACTTTTAATGTTTCGAACTGCTGGATTTGCACAGCTATACCAACAGCATACGTGGGATTTTTAATGACTGCTGTCCCCCTAGGAGTCAATGAGACCTGGGAAAACTTGATTTTTGATACTACACCTGTGAAATCACAAGACAAAATAGCATTGTACCTACCTGTTAGTTTTTATAAAAATTACACTATTTAGATGGGTTGGAGCAATTGCAATGTGACTGTTTTTTATAAATGTTATATTAAGGCTAATAAGGCAGAAACTATCTGTGATACAAACTATGACTCATACTTTTAGAAAATGAAAAGAACTGTTAGTGAAATACAGCATAATCCTGTTCTTTTGAAGCAACTTTCTATTATTGACAAGAAAATGTTTCATGCAGGGCGAGCATATATCAATACTAAAGTAGAGAATTGTTATTTTGTTTGTGGGAAAAAGGCATACAAATGACTACCTGAGAATTGGTCCAGCAGTTGTTTTTTGGGTTACCTGGTTCCGGCCATACGACACACTGCAGCTTTGCCTCAAGGGAAAATTCGAATCCAATCAAGAGACCTGAGAATCCAGTGGGACGAATCGAAGCATAACTCCAAGAAAAACAAAGATAAACTGACACATATGGACTTGAGTGACACTATTATATCATGGGCAGGCATAGCCCCTGCATATGGTGCAGAGAAATCAATTTGGGAGCTAAGAAAACTGTCCAAACTTCTCGAAGTTATGAGCAAATCAACTTTTTCTGCTCTTGAATTAGTGACTGATGAACTAAATGCTATGAGAACTGCGGTGCTTCAAAACCGCATGGCTCTTGACTTCACCCTAGCGGCAAGAGGTGGTACGTGCGCTTTAATCAAAGAAGAATGCTGTTCATATATTCCAGACAACCAGCATGAGATAAATGACCATCTTGAGGTGATCCAGCAAGTGTCGACCATGACCAAACCAGTCCCAAACCCACTGACAGACTTTTTCCAGAATTTGTTTGGGGGGGTGGCGTTCCATCCTAATGAACATCCTGATTGCCATTTGTGAGGGATTACTCCCATTAGGAGCATGCATTTGTTGGGGTATTCCCTGCATGAAAAAGTTAATCAAAGATTTTATAGATATATCAGTTTCTGACTTTGTATCAAAGTACTGAAATTGAAGAGTTGCTGAAAACTGAAATGCTTTCATAAGTCTAAACTAAATGACTCTCTTAACTGCAAATCCGGAATGGAAGAGGTTAGGAGAAGAAGCAAACTGTTTATGCTTTTGAAAATAGAATAAAAAGTATTAACGGGGGAAATGTCAGAAAAATATTCATTTTTATATATATGTCTGATGCTCTGTATGAAATTATAAGATGATTTTTCAAACCACAGTATGCTTCCTGAAACTGCAAGATGCACCCTGGCCTAGTAATTGCTAGCACAACAAAATTCATGTTTATGCCTTTTGGAAATGTACTGAGAAGCAGGTGATTATCTGCTATGTCAGGAAATGAATGAATAGAACAATACTGTTTTCTATAATATGATTGAATATGAACAATCAGCTCTGTTCATGTTATGAGAACATGCACAGCTGTGGAAAAGAGATACATAAAACAAAAGACTGCTTGAAGAATCTGTACTTGCTTTGTGCTTGAATTAGCTATAGTACCTTGAATGGTAACATAACATAGTGGGAAACTGTATCTAACCGGTGGCCACCAAGGCCACATTGTTTTTCTTAGAAAGTTTTTCATAAAATTGATAGTGCAAGCAGAAAATTATGGACAAACAGCTGCTTTGTAATGATGATGTTAAAACTTGTGATCTGTTATGTCAGCTTGGTAGGCAATGTCTTGTTAGAAAGTGTATAAAGATAGACTTACTTCCTGATTTTAGTTAGAAAAACTCTGTATTAGCACGTTTTTGTCTCCTTGCTACAAGATTAAAGTGCCTTAACCTGAACCTACCATGTATTGATCATTTTTAAAGTTTATTTTTCCTATGACAAAAAGTGCAAACAGAACTCCATGTAGCAGCCTCTAGAATGTCTTTGGTTGATTCTCCTCTGAGAAAGGCTGTTGATGTAGCTGCAGCCCTGGTGGAACGAGACCTAATGTCCTTGAGCACAGGTTTGCCATGGTGTAAGCAGCAGAAACTAATGCAGTGGCTTATCCACTTTGAAATAGTCTGCTTTGAAATAGCCTTTCCCTCTGATCCTGCAGCATATGTCACTAGTAACTGCTCAGTTTTTCTTAGAGCTTTAGTCCTGCTCAAGTAGAATCTTAGCTGTCTTTGTACGTCCAATGAATGCAGAATCCTCTCCCCCTTGTTCTGCGGATTTGGATAAAAAGTTGTCAGATGAATAGTTTGGTTAAGAGCCACACTGGAAACCACCTTAGGCATAAAAGAAGGATTGGTCCTCAGGGACACCCTGTCTGGGTAAAAAAATTATAAAGGGCTCCACAGCCATGAGGGCCTGTAGCTCTGAGATTCTTCTTGCTGAAGTAATTGCCAGGAGCAGAGCTGTTTTCCATGATAAGAACTTTAGATCTGCAGTAGCAGCTGGTTCAAATGGAGGCAGGGTATGCTTTTCCAACACATAATTGAGGTCCCATGCAGGAATTGGTGATCTTCTGGGAGGCCTTACATTTTTGGCCCCTCTAAGATGCTGCTTTAGTAAAGGATGAGAAAAGATTGGTGGCTCTGTGTTGTAATGAGCCGAGATGGCGGAGGCATGGATTTTTATTGTTGAAAAAGATAGGCCTTTGTCAAACATCTCAGTCAAGTATTGTAAAATCTGAGGAATATTTGGCTCTACTTGGTTCCAAGCACAGAATCTCTTCCATTTATCAGCATAAGATTTTCTAGTACTAGGCCTTCTGGCTTCCAAAATGACATCCATCACAGCTTTACTGAGAGGTATTGTTTGAATAACTACATGATCAGCCATGCTGCCAGGTTCAGTGTTTGGAGCCGATTGTGCAGGATTTGACTGTTTTGCTGGGACAGTAAGTGAGGTATTTGAGGTAAGTACCAAGCTGGGAATTGAGACATGTTCCTTAGGATTGGGTACCAGTATTGGCAGGGCCAGTTCGGTGCAATTAGTATCATCTTTGGTTTCTCTTGTCTGACTTTTAGTAGTACCTTGGGAAGAAGAGGCAGAGGAGGAAAGGCGTAAACTAATAGGTTTTTCCAACTGAAAGACTGGGCGTCCACTTTCCATGCTTGTCCGTGATAAGTCCTTGTACAGAATTTTTTCAGTTGATAATTCCGAGGAGAGGCAAATAGGTCTATGTCCAGTTTCCCCCATTTCTTTATTATCATGCTGAAGAATTGCAGATCTAGTTTCCACTCATGAGGGTCCATAAGGTTTCTGCTTAAATCGTCTGCCAGAGTATTTTGTTTTCCTGCCAGGAATTGAGCTTGAAGTTGTACTTGGTAAGTCAAGACTGTGCCCCACAGTGCCATGGCTAGTCTGCAAAGGGGGTATGAGTGCGTGCCCCCCTGCTTGTTTATATACCACATAACCGTGGTGTTGTCCATCTTTATCAGTAGTTGTCCTGGCTGAAGTAAGTCCTTGAAGGCTGTCAGGGCATTTTGAACAGCTAACATCTCTTTTTGGTTGATATGCAGATGTATTTGTTTTGGGGTCCATATGCCCTGAATGCATCTTCCCGCCAGGTGGGCCCCCCATGCATAATCTGCTGCGTCTGTTGTTAAGGTTTGGCTGGCAGGGGGTAGAGTGAAAGGCCGGCCCATGTTTTGTTGACATGCCTTTGCCCACCATAGAAACTCCTGTTGTAGGCAGAGAATGAGAGGAATCATTGTTTCCATACTGTGACAATGTTGACTCCATAAACCTTTTAGGTACCACTGTAGTTTCCTCATATGCAGTCTTGCATATGGAATCAGTAGGATGCAGGATGCCATGAACCCCAAAGCCTGCAGAATTTGTCTTGCAGTTAACTTGGTTTTTGTTGCCATCAGTTTGAAGTTAGTAGTCAGTTGCATTTGTTTGTCTGGCGTGAGGAAAGCCATCTGGGCAGATGTATTCAACCTTGCACCCAGGAATGTTATCTTTTGAGAGGGTATCAGTTGTGATTTCTTTTCATTTATTGTGTACCCTAAGCATGTTAGAAGCCTCTTCACAAACACCAGGTGCTGAAGAATGTCCTTGTTCTCTGCTTGAATGAGACAGTCGTCCAATTAAGGACAAATTTGTATACTTTTTTGTCTGCAAAATACAATTACTGGTGCCAGGCACTTTGTAAAGACCCTGGGGACAGTAGATAAGCCAAAGGGCAGTGCAGAGAATTGGTAATGCATAGAGCTAGCCTTGAAACTGAGGTATCTTCTGCAAGATTTTCTTATTGGGATATGCAGGTATGCCGCTTTTAGGCCTAATGTCACCAGCCAAGTGTTCTTGTCCAGCATGGGCAGACACTGTTGCAAAGTTAGCATTTTGAATTTTGGAAATGCCCAGTTATGTGTTCAAAATTGATGTCAGGTATTGGGTGCCAGGCCTTGTCATTTTTGGGTACCAAGAACTGTCTTGGATAAAAACCTTGTCCTTTTTCCTGTTCTGGTACTGGCTGAATAGCCCCCATATCCATGAGGGACGTAACCTGTTTCTGTGCCTATGCCCATTAATTGTTTGGCAGATCTGGCCAACCGTTTGCCACTGGCAGAGTATGGAAGTGGAATCTGTATCCCCGAGATATTATTTTTAGCACCCACTTGTCCTGGGTTATTAACTGCCAATTTTGAGCAAACAGTGCTAATTTTCTCCCAAGGGTGCTGCCAAAAGGTAAGTGCTTGGTGATGACAGAGGGAAGTCATTGAGACTGTTTACTGTAGTGTTGCACTTTATTTCCTCCAGATTTGGAGGTAGAAGCACCCCATTGCTTTGACCTGTAAGAATCTTGTGACTGGTATCTAGAACATTTAGGGTGCCTGGATTTGCCCCGTTGAGCTCTATTGGACACAGGAAAGGACCAATTTTTGTAGGCCAGTGTCTACTGAATCTTGGTGGCTGCACTTGTAAGAAGTCTTTTACAGTTTGCATAGACTTAGCTTTGTCTTCCATTTTCTTTAAAACCTCTTCTGCCTTAATACCAAACAGAGTATCATGCTGTAAAGGTGCATCCAGCAATTTAGCTTTAACATGATCAGGCAAATTTTGCTCTTTTAGCCAGGCATGTCTCCTAATCACAGATCCAGTAACTGCGGCCCTGCAGGAGGCCTCTAAGGAATCAAAACCACATTGCAAAGTATGCTTTCCAACTTGTTCTGCTGCATGCAATAATTCCTGCAATTCTTTATTTTCTGCACATTCAAAAATCAACATCATTTTCTGTTTCCACAATCCCATAACATGTTGTTGATACTTGAGCATATGAAACTGGCAGTTTAAGGCCCTAATTGCCAAGGTTGCAGATGTATAAACCTTCTTTTCCCATCTATCCAGTGCCCTTGACTCTCTGTCAGAGGGGGTATGATTTTTTGCTGTTGAGGCCTTAACACCTTTTGGACCCTGTGAAATAGTTTCAGGGTCAGCAGCAAGGTTTCTAAATGAAAATATTTGTGAGTCAGGGACCCTGTAATATCTGTCTGGCTTCCTAGGAGCCAGAGGTAGAGTGTCTGGGGTCCAAAAACACATCATCCACAATGTCTAAAACAGGAGGTATGGCTAAAGGCCTATGCTGAGGGAGAAGAAGGAAATCCCGGATTCTGAGAAATCTTGACTCTCCCAGTGAAAATGCTCCCTCAAAGTATACAAGGTTTCTCCAAATGAATAATCCTCAGGAGGTGATGCAGATGGGATGGATTCCTCTGTCTCAGAATCCTCATAGGGAGGTATAGATAATTCTTGATCAGAAGAGGAATCAGAAGAAATAGAAACCTGATCTGAAGATTCATAATCAGTGTCTTGCCTAGGCCTCTTATCAGGAGGGGGTTGGGAACCCCTGATCAAGGTAATTAGGTCTTCAACCATTTTGATCTTCTGTTTTTTGGGCATAGAGGCCTGTGCATGTGGCTCGTGCATCAGTTTTTTTAGATTTAGAAGTTGCTTTTGTCTTTGATTCTGAAGCTGCCGTCGGTTTTATATAAAAATGCTGAGGTCTGAAAAACCCTCAGAAGCCAGTGCCTGCTCAGCAGCTCTGGACCCATCCGAGGGAGAGACATCCGTGGGTACAATACTTTGAGAATCTCGTGGCATGCCGGACTCCACATGGGGTCTCAGTAGGGGCCTGCGACTCAAAAGTAGCGGGTATCAGGGGCTGCGAAAGCACCTCACTGAGTACCGGCGAACCAGCGACTGGCTTAGGAGAAGTTTCGTCGTCGGTTTTGGACCTTGATGGTCTCTGTCTCTGTCCTTTTCTTTGCATTTTTTGTGTACTTCGGTAGTCGGATTACTATCCGACGACATTTCAGGGTAGTTAAATCTGCTTCCAAAATATTTTGAGGCAAAAATGTACCGACGCTTAATAGTGCGTTGGTTAAATCTAGCACAAAACCGACAGCCAGGCATGTTATGATCAGGGCCTAGGCAAGGAATACAGTAGAAATAAAAATCCTTATGAGGTATTTGCTTCCCACAAGTAATACAATTATTAACGTTTTCCGAGATCGGTATGGCGCAAGAAAAAAGTTTCCCCAATGGGGTACTTAGCTTTAGTGAAGACTTTGGTTCTGAAACTCGAAAATTTCAGGAGTCGGCCAACTGGCACGTACGAACTGCTTCTGCTGCGGGCACCACGCTGCAAGAAAAACTAAAGAAAATGGCGTTGGCTGCTTGTTTTATACCCCTGACAAACCTGATGTCATGGAAGAGGAGGCAGCAACCGACGCAGGACCCAAGACTTTGGAATTCAGGCCGACTGAGTGCAACCTGCTAGCAGATTACCCCAAATGTAATGACTGCAACAGTGAAACATGAAAAACACCTCTAGGTTGCAGCTTCCAGGATGTCCCTGGTAGGAACTCCTTTGAGAAATGTAGTAGAGGTAGATGCAGCCCTGGTGGAATGTGTTCTTATCCCCTTGTGGAGTAGGTTTTCCATGGTGTTTGTAGCAGAAATTGATGCAATGTGCTATCCATTTGGAAATGGTTTACTTTGAAATGGCCTTCCCCTCTGCCACTGCAGCAAAGCTAACTAGCAGCTGGTCAGATTTTCTGAGAGGCTTAGTCCTGTCCAAATAGAATCTAAGCTGTCTGTGTACATCCAGAGAATGCAGTATCCTTTCCCCTTTATTCTGAGGAGCAGGGAAAAAAGTAGGCAAATTAATGGACTGGTTTAGAGCCACACTAGACACCACCTTGGGAATAAAGGTCCTGAGGGAAACCCTGTCCACAAGGAAGATAATGAAGGGTTCCACTGCCATGAGGGCCTGCAGTTCAGTCACTCTTCTTGCTGAAGTGATGGCTAAAAGTAAAGCTGTTTTCCAAGAAAGGAATTTCAACTCTGCTATAACAGCTGGCTCAAAGGGGTGGGGGGAGTGAGTTTTTTCCAATACAAAATTAAGTTCCCAGGCTGGAGTGGGAGCCCTTCTGGGGGGGGTCTTTAATTTTTGGCACCTCTAAGGAATTGTTTTAGCAGGGGATGAGAGAAGAGGGGTGGGGTCAGTATTATAATGTGCTGATATGGCAGAGGCATGAATCTTAACTGAAGAGAAAGACAGGCCCTTGTGGAGCATTTCTGTTAAATAATCTAGAATATGAGGTAAGCTGGGCACCACTGTGCCCATCCCCCAAGCCTGGCTCCAGGAACAGTATCTTTTCCACTTTTCTGAATAGGATTTTCTAGTACTAGGGCTCCTTGCCTCAAGAATGACATCCTGCACCTGCTTACTAAGGGGTTGCTTGAGGTGAGGTCAGGGAATTAGCCAGGCTGCAAGGTTCAGGGTTTGAAGCTGAGGGTGCAGAATCTGGCCCGCTTGCTGGGAAAGCAGGGATGGGGTCTGAGGCAGGTGCCAAGGTTGTAGCCCTGTCAGACTGTGTAAAAAGGGGTACTAGTGCTGGTGTGACCAGTCTAGTGCAATCAGTACTGTCCTTGGCTTGTCCTGTTTGATCTTTAGTAGAACCTTCGAGAGGAGAGGCAGGGGGGGGGGGCATAAACTGAGAGGCTTTCCCAGGTAAAGGACAGGACATCCACTTTCCAAGCTTGACTGTGGGGAGTTCTGTTGCAGAATTTGTTCAATTGGTAGTTCTGAGGGGAGGCAAACAGGTCTACCTCTGGTGTCCCCATTTGTTCCTCAAGAGCTTGAATATTTTGGGTTCCAGTTTACATTCATGTGGGTCCATGAGATTTCTGCTTAAGTCGTCTGCCGGTGAATTTGGTGTGCCTGGCAGGAATTGAGCTTGTAGGTTCACTTGGTAGCTCAAGGCTGTGCTCCACAGAGCCATGGCTAATCTGCAGAGTGGGAAGGAATGGGTTCTCCCTGCTTGTTTATGTACCACATAACTGTGGTGTTGTCGGTCTTTACCAACAGTTGTCCTGGAAGAATAAGGTCTCTGAAGGCTGTCAGAACATTCTGTACAGCTGACATTTCTTTTTGATTGATATGAAGGTCCATCTGTTTTGGGTTCTATTTGCCCTGAATGCACTGCCCTGCCATGTGAGCCTCCCATGAATAGTCTGATGCATCTATTGTTAGGGATTGGGCAGCAGAGGATAGAATGAAAGGGAGTCCCTTGTGGTAGCAGGCCTCTGCCCACCAAAGGAACTCTGCCCTTAGTCAAGGGATAATAGGAATCATTGTTTCCAGGTCCTGAGAATGTTGACACCATAGACCTTTTAGATACCACTGAAATTTCCTCATATGCAGTCTTGCATATGGAATTAACAGAATGCAAGAGGCCATAAACCCCAGGGCTTGCAGGATTTTCCTTGCAGATAACTGGGTTTTTGTGGCCAGTGTTTCTCTGGAGTGAGGAATGCCATCTGGGAAGTTGTGTTCAAGATTGCTCCCAGGAATACAATCTGTTGGCAGGGTAATAGGTGTGATTTCTTCTCGTTGATGGTGTACCCCAGTGAGGTTAGAAGTCTCTTTACAAATGCCAGTTGCTGTAATAAGTCCTAACTCTCTGCCTGAATCAGGCAATCGTGCAAGTATGGGTAAATCTGAATATTTCTCTGCCCACAAAATGCAGTGGCAGGAGCTAGGCACTTTGTAAATACCCTGGGCACAGTAGATAAGCCAAAGGGCAGTGCAGAGAACTGACAGTGCATAGAGCCTGCCTTGAAGCGTAGGAATTTTCTGCAAGATTCCCTTATTAGGATGTGCAGGTAAGTTTCTTTTAGGTCTAGAATCGTCAGCCAGGCATGCTTGGCCAGCATGGGAAGAAGCTGCCGAAGAATTAGCACTTTGAATTTTGGAACCACCAGAAAGGTGTTGAGAATAGAAAGGTCCAGGATAGACACCAGGAGTTTTCTTTTCTGGGAATCAGGAAGAGTCTTCAATAAAAACCCTGTCCCCTTTGTTATGCTGGAACAAGTTGAATAGCCATGATACTGAGGAGACATAGCACTTGTTTTTGGGCCTCTGCTCACTGGTTTGGGAGAAGGTCTGGCCATCCACTTGGGGCTGGGAGTGAGTGGAAGTGGAATCTGTATCCTAGGGAAACTATGTCTAAAACCCATTTATCTTGGGTAATGAGTTCCCAGTTTTTTGCATGCAGGCTGAGCTTTCCTCCTAAGGGAGCAAGTAGTTGAGTTAAACTTGGTAGAGTTAAGGATAAGTCACTGTGCCATTTTTCCACAGGGGGTGGCTTACTAGTCCATACTTTGTAAGTGGGGACCCCCAACTGCTTAGATCTGTGCATAGCCTGAGACTGAAGTCTTGGTGGTCTGCTGCTCCTGGGTTTGGACTGAGAAGGCCTGGAAGGGACTGGAAAGGACCAGTTCTTTGAAGGCCAATGCCTACTGAATCTAGGTGGCTGTACTTGTAAGAAATCTTCAACAGTTTCCATAGATTTAGATTTTTTTCTCCATCCTTTTGAGGACGACTTCTGCTTCGTTGCCAAAAAGGCCCTCTTGGTGTAAGGGTGCATCCAGTTATTTAGCTTTAACATGATCTGGCAAGTTTTGTTCTTTAAGCCAAGCATGCCTTCTAAGTACAGACCCAGTGACAGCAGCCCTGCAATATGCTTCTAAAGCATCAAAACCACATTGCAGTGTATGTTTACCTACTTGGTCATCAGAATGCATTAACTTTTGTAAATCTTTGTGTTCAGCACAGTCAGGAATCAACATCATTTTCTGTTTAATTAATCCCACAATATACTGCTGATACTTTAACATATGAAACTGGCAATTTAAAGCCCTAATGGCCAAAATGGCAGAAGTATATACCTTCTTACCCCATCTGTCTTAATCTCTAGAATCCCTATCAGAAGGGGTAGGATTTTTGGCAGTAGTACCCTTAATTCCTTTTGGTCCTTGAGAAATGGTCTCTGGATCCACAGTAGGATTCTTGAAAAGAAATTTGTGAGAGTCAGGTACTCTGTAGTACCTCTCAGGTTTCCTGGGAGCTGGAGGCAAAGTGTCTGGGGTAAGGCTGGATTCCAAGAAAACATCATCTACAATTTGCAGAACAGGAGGGATAGCTAGAGGCCTGTGTTGAGGCAGGTTTAAAAATTCCCTAAGAATATTTTTGGATTGAGAATAGTTCTGGCTTTCCCAGTGGAAATGCTCCCTAAGGGTATGCAAGGTTTCACCAAAAGAAAAATCTTCTGGAGGGGAAGCAGAGGGAATGGAATCCTCTGCATCATAATCCTCATAAGTAGATAAGGGTAAATCCTGGTAGTCAGAAGGAACAGAGATATTAGATTCCCGATCAGAAGAATCAGATAGAAAATCAGTTCTAGGTCTCTTAGAGGGGGAAGGCTGGCTTCCCCTAAATTAAGGTAATAAGGTCTTCAGCCATTCTAATCATTTGTTTTTGAGGCATATGGGCCTGAGAATGTGCTTTGGTCATCGGTTTTCTAGGCTTGGTGTGAACTTTAGGCCGGAAGAATTCGGTATTTTTAGCTTGAAACAAAGTCGTCTGTTTGATATGAAAATCGGTAGGCCTGAATTCACCCTCAGAAGCCGGTCCCTGCACAGTGGCTGTGGACCCATCCAAGGTAGAGACATCCACAGGTTCCATAGTCAAAGAAGCATCTCACGTCATACCGGACTCCGAATGGGTCTCAGTAGAGGCCTGCGAATCTGTAGTAACAGGTATTAGGGGCTGCAAAAGCACCTCACTGAGTACCGACAGACTGGCGACTAGCTTATCGGAAATATCGTCAGCAGTTTTGGACCTATGTGGTCTGTCTCTGTCTTTATCCTTACTTTTTTTGGAAGATTGGTAGTCGGACGGCTTAACAAAGCCATTTCGGAGTATGGAGATTGAGAACTGAAGTATTACTTAGCTACAAAAATAGCCCGATGACGAATAGTTCAGGCATTGAACAAGGCACAAAACTGACAGCGAGGGACGTCGTGTTCTGGGTCTAAACAGGTGATGCAGTAAGAATGAAAATCTCTATGAGGTATTTGCTTTCCACAGGCAAGACAATTGTTAATTTTTTATGACATTGGTTAGAGCAAGAAAAAAGGATCCCCAACAGGGTACTTATCTTTTTGAAGACATCAGGTCTGAAACTCGAAAACAAAAATTTCTGGAGTTGGCCGACTGGCACTTGCGAACTGCTTCTGCTTCGGACACTGCACTGCAAGAAAGACTGATGTAATGACATCGGCTGCATATTTTATACCCCTGACGACCTGACGTCATGGAAGAAGAGACAGCATCCGACGTAGAAATTTAAAGACTCTGGTACTCAGGCTGGTTGAGGGCTACCTGCAAGCAGATAACCCAAATGTGAGGACTGCAACAGTGAAATACAAAGAACATATAGTCATTCAGTCCTCCATGAACAACCTGCCCACAAAACGGAAAGTACAGTTGTGTACAGTTACCATAAATGTAGATGTTAGAGTGTATTCACTGTTGCAGTCATTACACTTGGGTAATTTGCTAGCAGGTTGCCCTCAGTCGGCCTGATTAGCAAAGTCTTGGGTCCTGCATCAGTTGCTGTCCCTTCTTCCATGACCTCTGGTCGTCAGGGGTATAAAACATGCAGACAACGCCATTACATCAGTTTTTCCTGCCCCAGATGTCAGGTGCCCCCCAAATGGGGAGCAAAATAAAATTAAAAACACAAAAATATACCTCCAACCAAAAGCAAATATACCAAAAAAGCTTTTAAGCATAGTAAAAGAAAGTAGAGGTATAGTAAGAGAAAAACAGGGGGCTGGAGGGAGGGTAACCAGGACTGCAACAGTAAATACACTTGAACATCTACATTTATGGTAAGTGTACACAACTGTACTATGTTCTTTGTGCTTCACTATTGCAGTCATTACATTTGGGTAGATTCCCAAAGCTATGGTTGGGAGGATGGATTTATACAGCATTAGGACCAGCTATAAGGCCCTGCAAGACAGCAGTGGCAAAGCCAGCTCTGGATTTAGAGAAAATTGGTAAATGATAATGCTTGGTGAAAGTATGAACTGAACTCCAGGTATTTGCTTCTAGAATATCCCTGGTAGGAACATGTCTGAGAAAGGCTGCAGAAGTAGATGCAGCCCAGGTGGAATGAGATCGGATCCCCTGGGGGATAGGTTTTTCCATGGTGCTTATAGCAGAAATGAATGCAATGGCTTATCCATTTAGAAATGGTTTGTTTTGAAATAGCCTTTCCCTCTGCCCCTACAGCAAATACTACCAGCAGTTGTTCAGATTTTCTTCGAGGTTTAGTCCTGTCCAGGTAGAATCTAAGTTGTCTGTGCACATCCAATGAATGCAGAATCCTTTCCCCTTTGTTCTGTGGATTGGGAAAGAAGGTTGGCAAATGAATGGACTGATTAAGAGCCACACTGGATACCACCTTGGGCATGAAGGATGGATTGGTCCTGAGTGACACCCTGTCTACATGAAAGATTATGAAAGGCTCCACTGCCATAAGGGCCTGTAATTCAGATATCCTTCTAGCTGAAGTGATTGCTAAAAGGAAGGCTGTTTTCCAAGAAAGAAATTTTAAGCCTGCAGTAGCAGCTGGCTCGAAAGGAGGTAGAGTGAGTTTCTCCAATACAAAGTTAAGGTCCCAGGCAGGGGTTGGAGCTCTCCTGGGTGATCTCAAGTTTTTGGCCCCTCTGAGGTACTGCTTGAGCTGAGATGAGAGAAGAGGGGAGGTTCTGTGTTATAATGAGCTGAAATGGCTGAGGCATGGATTTTAATGGAGGAAAAAGACAGGCCCTTGTAAAGCATCTCAGTTAAGTATTGCAATATCTGAGGTAAATTGGGCGCTGCTGTGCTCATCCCTTGAGACTGATTCCAGGCAAAGAATCTTTTCCATTTCTCAGCATAGGATTTTCTAGTACTAGGTCTTCTCGCCTCCAAGATGACATCCATCACAGGTTTGCTGAGGGATGCTAAGGGTGAATTTAAGTGATTAGCCAAGCTGCAAGGTTCAATATTGGGAGCGGAGGGTGTAGAATTTGGTTCACCTGCTGAGACAGTAAGGAAGGTGTCTGAGGCAGGTGCCATGGGAATATTAGAGAGACACTGCGCAGGAGTGGGTAGCAGTGTTGGTGTGGCCAGTCTGGGGCAATCAAAATAATTTTTGGTTTGTCCAGTTTGACTTTTAGCAGAACTTTGGGGAGCAGAGGCAGAGGGGGAAGGAGTAGACTGATGGGCTTTTCCAGCTGAAGGACAGAGCATCCACTTTCCAGGCTTTTTTGTGAGGAGTTCTTGTGCAAAGTTTGTCCAACTGGTAGTTCTGGGGGGGAGACAAATGGATTCATGTCTGGGCTCCCCCATTTGCTTGTCAACATGTTGAAAATCCATGGTTCCAGTTTCCACTCGTGTGGGTCCATGAGATTTCTGCTTAGTCCGTCTGCCAGTGTATTCAGTTTTCCTGGCAGGAATTGAGCTTGTAGTTGCACTTGGTAGCTCAAGGCCATGTTCCACAATGCCATGGCTAGTCTGCAGAGGGGGTAGGAATGTGTACCCCCTGCTTGTTTACGTACCACATAACCGTGGTGTTGTCTGTCTTTACCGTTAGTTGTCCTAAATGTATGTAGTCCTTGAAGGCTGTCAGAGCATTCTGTACAGTTAGCATTTCTTTTTGATTGATATGTAGGTGCATTTGATTTGGGCTCCATTTGCCCGGAATGCACTTCCCTGCCAGGTGAGCCCCCCAAGCACAGTCTGATGTGTCCGTAGTTAGGGTTTTGGCGGTAGGGGGGTAGTGTGAATGGCAGTCCCTTGTTTTGGTGGCAGGCCTCTGCCCACCATAGGAACTCTAGGCGTAGGCAAGGTATGATAGGAATCATTGTTTCCAGGCAGTGACAATGTTGACTCCACAGACTTCTTAAGTACCACTGAAGTGTCCTCATATGCAGTCTTGCATATGGAATTAGAAGAATGTAGAGACCATGAACCCCAAGGCTTGCAGTATTTGTCTTGCAGATAGCAGGGTTTTTGTGGCCACTTGTTTGAAATATGTTACCAAATGAATTTGCTTTTCTGGTGTGAAGAAAGCCATCTGGGCAGTTGTATTCAAGCTTTCACCCAGGAATGTAATCTGTTGAGAGGGTACCAGTTGTGATTTATTTTCATTTATGGTGTACCCTAGACAAGTTAGAACCCTTTTTACAAACACCAGATGATTTATAACTGTGGCCTGGTTTTCTGCCTGAAATAGACAATCATCCAGGTATGGATATATTTGAATATTTCTTTGCCTGCAAAATGCAATTACTGGAGCCAGGCACTTTGTGAATACCCTGGGTGCAGTAGACAAGCCAAAGGGCAGTGCAGAGAACTGATAATGCAAGTAGCCTGCTTTGAAGCGTAGGTATCTTCTGCAAGATTCCCTGATTGGGATATGCAGGTAAGCTTCTTTTAAATCTAGTTGCCAACCAGGCATCCTTGCCTAGCATAGGAAGTAACTGGTGAAGAGTCAGCATCTTGAATTTTGGAATGTCCAGAAAGGTGTTTAGAGTAGACAGGTCCAGAATTGGATGCCATGATTTGTCTTTTCTGGGTACCAGGAAAAGTCTGGAATAGAAACCTTGTCCCTTTTCCTCTTCTGGTACTAGTTAAATAGCCCCCATGTTTAGGAGGGAAAGTACTTGTTTCTGAGCCTCTGCCCATTGATTTGGGGGCAGGTCTGGCTACCGGTTTGGAGTTGGCAGCATGTTGAAATGAAATCTGTATCCCTGGGACACTATATTTAAAACCCATTTGTCTGGGTTATGAGTTCCCAGTTTTTTGCATGAAGAGCAATCTTTCCCCCGAAAGGGGCGGCTAACAGGTAAGTGCTTGGTAATTTTAAAGGAAAGTCATTGAGACTGTATACCATAGGGGGTGTCTTGTTATTTCCAGATTTGGAAGTGGAGGCCCCCCATTGCTTAGTTTTGAGAGTCCCTTGGGAATGAAACCTGGTACTTTTGGTGCATCTGGGTTTGGCTTGAGTGGATCTGGAAGGAGCTGTAAAGGACCAATTCTTAGGAGGCCAGTGCCTACTAAATCTTGGAGGTTGCACTTGTAAGAAATCTTTCACAGTTTGCATACATTTAGCTTTATCTTCCATCTTTTTTAGAACTTCTTCAGCCTTACTGCCCAACAGGCGATCCTGATTTAAAGAAGCATCCAACAATTTTGCTTTAACATGATCAGGCAGAGATTGCTCCATAAGCCAAGCATGCCTTCTAAGCACAGACCCAGTAACAGCAGCCCTGCAAGAGGCCTCTAAAGAATCAAAACCACATTGCAAAGTATGTTTTCCAACTTGTTCAGCTGAATGTAATAAATCCTATAAATCTTTATTTTCCACACAGTCAGACATCAACATAATTTTCTGTTTAAGCAGTCCCACAATATGCTGTTGATATTTTAGCATATGAAATTGGCAGTTTAAAGCCCTGATTGCCAGGGTTGCAGAAGTATAAACCTTTTTACCCCATCTATCCAGCACCCTGGAGTCTCTATCAAAAGGGGTAGGATTTTTAGCAGAAGAAGCCTTAATGCCTTTGGGCCCCTGAGAAATGGTTTCTGGGTCTGCAACAGGACTTTTGAAAAGGAACTTGTGGGACTCGGGAACCCTGTAGTATCTGTCAGATTTACTAGCAGCAGGAGGCAGAGAATCAGGGGCCATACTGGATTCTGAAAACACATCAACAATGTCTAGTACAGGAGGTATAGCCAAAGGCCTATGCTGAGGCAGAAGAAGGAAATCGCTAAGCCACTTTTTAGATTCTGAAAATTCCTTACTTTCCCAGTGGAAATGCTCCCTTAAGGTATGTAAAGTTTCCCCAAAAGAAAAGTCCTCAGAGGGGCAAGCAGAGGGAATGGAATTCTCTGCATCAGAATCCTCATAAGTAGGAATGGACAAATCCAGGTCATTGGAAGAATTAGAAGAAAAAGAGTCCTAATCAGAAGATTTATACTCAAGCTCAGTCCTAGGCCTCTTAGAAGGGGGGGGGGGGGTTGACTACCCCTGATTAAAGTAATAAGATCTTCAGCCATTTTGATCATTTATTTTTTAGGCACAAGGGCCTGAACATGTGGCCTGGGCGTCAGTTTTTTAGACATAGATCGAGATTTAGGCCTTAGAATAGAAGGTGGAGTCAGTTTAATATGCAAGTCTGTAGGCTTGAATACACCCTCAGAAGCCGGTGCCTGCACAGTGGCTCTGGACCCATCCAAAGTAGAGACATCTGCGGGTTCCATAGGTGAAGCATCTCGTGGCATACCGGACTCCGAATGGGTCTCAGTAGAGGCCTGCGAGTCATGAGTCAGAAGTAGCAGGTATCAGGGGCTGCAAAAGTGCCTCACTGAGTAACGGCGAACTGACGACTGGCTTAGCAGAAACGTCATCGGCAGTTTTGAACCTCAACAGCCTGTCTCTGTCTTTTTCTTTGCATTTTTTTTGGAATTCCGGTAGTCAGATGTTTAACCAATGACATTTCTGGATAATTAAACCGTGAACCAAAATATTTAGAGGCAAAAATGTACTGACAACGGATAGTGTGCTGATTAAATAAAGCATAAATAAAGCACAAAACTGACAGCAAGGTACATCATGGTCAGGGCCTAGGCAAGGAATACAGTACAAATGAAAATCTTTATGAAGTATTTGCTTCCCACAAGTAATGCAATTATTAACTTTTACTGACATCGGTAAAGAGCAAGGAAAAAGTTTCCCCAACAAGGTACTTAGCTTTAAATTGAGGACTTCGGTTATGAAACTCGAAAAAAAAAAATTTCAGGAGTCGGTCGACTGGCACTTGCGAAATGCTTCTGCTTTGGGCACTGCATGGCAAGAAAGACTGATGTAATGGCATTGGCTGCATGTTTTATATCCCTGATGACCTGACGTCATGGAAGAAGGGACAGAAACCAACGCAGGACCCAAGACTTTGTTAATCAGGCTGACTGAGGGCAACCTGCCAGCAGATTACCCAAATGTAATGAGTGAAACAGTGAATCACGAAGAACATCAAGAAAAGTCACTTGATACTGATTGAAAGATCAAAAATTCTAAAACAAATTGAGTTCAAATTACTGAGAAATTGCAAATAAAAAGAACGCTTTGTAAATTTGTCCTTGGACATCTGTGGAACACAATGACCCAATCCTGCAAATATGCATTAGAATTTCCATAGCTTTCCAAAGAAGGCTTAATGAATCAAACAAGGACTGTACAACAGAGCAAACGGTTCCTGCAATGTCTAAACATTTTAGTATTAAGCAAATGCAGCCAATTTCTACATTACATTTCCACTCTAAGTGCCTGCCTCCAGCCCTATATGCCACTCTACCATGTAGTACTACTTCTACTATTACTACATTCCTACTAAACCTGATGTTTGTACCCCACTTCTCCTTGAGGAGACTTGTATCTGCCCTTCACCGTGCAAACTATACTGCATCTGTGTTTCTAACAGCACAACCCTTTTGTTTACCCATCCCATGAAAGGTTGCTGCTTCTTGGGCTGTTTGAAGGGTTCCCACAAACCACATGCCTTAGTGGTGTATTTACATGACATTTCCTTAGTATATCTGATGGTGGGCACATGTACCATCTATACAATAAAGGTCTGCATTTGTGAAATAAAGTAGGATTTTACTGACTTAGCTGTTAGTTTAAGTATAAGGAACTAGAAACTAAACTTCAATATCAGATGGACTACATTACCCTAAGAAATTCAGCAGATACCATAAGTGCTATAAATCTATTGTTCTATACCTTCTTTACATATTATTTGATTACAGGCTTAATGGCAACCTGTCCAGACTTAAATGCATTTAACTTCTGTTCACTACTGAATCCCAGGCACATGCTTTGGTCCTTACTTAACTTTAAAAAGCCACCTTGACTAACTGAATTTAATAGCATATGTGCCTGTATGGAGAAAATGAAAACTACAACTCATTGTAATTAATAGTCTCTCTTCTTGCTTACTGTTAATTTTGACTAAAAGTGAGCAAAGAAGAAAATTGATAAAATTAAAATTAACTTTATAGCAGTGTTTTTTATTCAAAATGAATACTAAGGCAAACATTTTAACTGAAAAACAGCACATTTCAGGTACGGAATAACTTTCTTCAATTCATTAAAAATACTACCATAAGGCATACATCTTTATAGACATTCCCTTACAATACTCAGCATGTCCTCTACAAATTACTCCATGAAGGAAAAAATGTCACATCTTTCAAGATGGGAGCTCAAAGGTTTTGCGGTTGGAGGATATATGTACCCCCATATCTTGGGTTAGGAGGTCCAGTTGCACAGGTAGTATGTGAGTACTCACCCTAGACACCAGCAAGAGAAGGGATATTCAGTACTGTCTGCACCAATAGTATGCCATTAGCAGCACAACTGACACCTTCTCCCTTATGTTGTGGATCACCTTGGGGAGATTAGGATCACATGAATCATCAATGACTGTTGAGCAACTTCCCAAGTGATTACTGTTAACCTGCATAAAGAGTAAGAGCAAGGGACCCTTTGCTTATGCAACACAACTATTGTGTTGTTTACTACTACCTGTAATATATGTGCACACACACACACACACACATAGCCGTCCTAAGGCATAGGACAACTAGGCGGCCACCTAGGGCGCGCTGTAGCAGGGGCACTTTTCCAGTATTTACTTGGTGTAGGTAGACCAGGATGGGGGCGTCATGGAGCACTTTTGCCATGGGTACCAGTTGATCTAAGGCCACTCCTGTGCACACACACACACACACACACACACACACACACACACACACACACACACATTTTATAGGCCTGTATACTTGCAGTGCATGTATCAGAGCTAGCATTTCCTTTATTCATAAATGCTTTTCATTCTGGGAATAGTCTTATTTCATTACACCTCAAGTCCACTTGAATGGGTTTCTCAAGCAATGTCTCAGACATACGAAATTGGGTTCTGGTTGGACATGGCCTGCTTGAAAGGCATCCTCTGGCTTTGTCTGAGCCAAATGGACCACACAAACTTTTGTTTGTACATACTGCTTGGCGCCCTCACTATTGCATACATATATATTTGGAAACAAATAGAAGTCTGTTGTCATTTTAAAACTGACCATTTCTTTCACACTACTCAGTGTTCCATTACTACTATGTAAATAACATAAACCAGTGGTAACTACTCTCTCTGCTGTTACCTTTATACCACTGAGCAACACTGTTTACTCTAACTGTGTTCTTGAATCCTGTAAGTAGCTCTCTACTCTGGTCTGAAACTCATACATATCTTTCACAATAACCACAATTTGGTTTTCACTCTCAATGCCGTACTGAGATGGTAGACATTGCCACAGAAAATAATCTCTGTGGCTGGCAGTAAGTTCGTCCAACCTGTGCAGATCCTAGCATTATCTCACTGGAGCATTTGACACCATTGATTACAGTATCATGATCCACTACATGCATTTTTACTGTAGTCTCTTCCACTATGGTTTTTAGTTGTTTTACCTCTTGCTTTTCAGGCCGTACACAGAGGGTGACTGCAGATCCAAGTTCTTTTAAATCTTCACCTTAGACTGTGGAGTGCAACAGCATATTACAGTGGTTATGCTGTCCTTAAGAGATCTTTCAAGGGCTCAACCCTGCCACTACTCTGCTGATTATACTCCATTTAATTTCTCCTTTGTTCAGGAGTTTAGGGCTAATGTGTTTACACTGGTGAATTTGAGGCTGTTCCCTATCAGCTAACAAATTACTTGAAAAACATCTGCAGGACTAATGCCAAGGTTTTTCATTCTACTCTAAGGAATTCCTCAATATGTCATTCTTTATCCAGCAGCATACCTTATGTATGTACTCTTGTGTTATCCTTGACTACCAGCTGGCCTGCAAACAATAGGTGTCACATGTGGTAAAGTCAGCTTACCTCTCCATAATGAATATTTCATTTATCAAGCACATGATGGCTGAAGAGGGCCTTGGCACAATCAGATTTCACAACTTAAATCAACTGCAGCATGTGCAAACCTGTGCAGCTAGGCTATTTACTAGCACATCACATTAACAGCACATTGCATCTGTGGTTCAAAGACTGCATTAGATGCCAACTCCATCTCATATTACTTTAACAGATGTTGTCAGTTTCTGTCCCTGCATGGTTGGGGAACTTTGTTACCTGAAACAGCTCAGTATTCCATACTGCCAACTTTAGATGCTGGGATCTGCCTCCACAGGACTGCTAGTGTGCCCTTATATGTAGTTTGAAACTTAAGGTATTTGGTTACCAAGCACCATGGCTCTGGAATATACACATACTTGGAGTTCCAAAGACAGTCTCAAGCTAAATGCAAAAAAAGTGCAGAGTAATAATATTCATCAAAAAATTGTTGTCCCCACCTTCTTAATTACAAATGGTACTTGCCCTTCAAACAGACACTGCCACAAAGGGATTTGGTACTTAATGTGGATAATATTCTCATTCTCTGTCTCTCTCTCTCTCTCTCTCATTCTCTGTCTCTCTCTTTCAATCATCAAATTTCTACCACAGTTAAAAAACATTCGGTCTGACCCAGTTAACTTCCAAGGAAATATCTCCAAGATCTAAGGAAGTCAGTACACTGCTACATTCATCAGACTCACCAATGAATACAATGCCTGTTTGGGAAGTACAAATTTAAGCATATTTCTCAATTAGAAAGGCCTGAAAGAGTTCTAACCAAGGAAATTAAAGTCCTTAAATTCTTCAACCATCCCAACAGATCAGACCTTCTCTCCTTTTAGTCATTTACATACCAGCTGCTCTGATGTGACCTATGTCTTGATTTTCAAGACATAAAAAAACCCTGTCTGATCTATTGCTTCCCAAAATCACCAGATTTGCAAATACTTACACTAATGGCCTAAACCCACACAAACAACTAGACAAGACTCACTAGGGGAACAGGCTCCTAACTCAGCATGCAAATGTTATTACAATAATGGTTAATTTTGTCAAATTAAGCTGCTCCCTTGTACAGAGAGTACACCTGTGTGTTAGCTCTTAGCTGTAACAAGAACAGCTCTTATGTGTCTATGCCAGGTCTGCCTGTGATGGCAGTTTGTCTTTGCTGCTAGATATGTATGTGTTACTTGTGATTATCTATGAAACCAATTAGCACTCTTCTGCGGTCTAGGTAAGTCATCCACACCCCTAACTTGCACAATTCATCAGCTCATCACTCTGCTGATAGACTGTCTCACAAACTATCTTTTCTAATTTACACCAATTTGAATTGCCTTAATCTCAGTGAAACTTGAAATGCATGCAGATTCAGTGTATAAATATTTTTTTATAATTTGATGCTCATTTGTAGTGTTAGTTGACAGTATATCAATTTGTATTTGATTTGTGCAGGAGTCATGCACAAAAAGCGTTCTTTAGAACAGTCCTCTCTCTCTCAGTTAAAATCAAATTAATAAAAAATGAAAAAAACTGGAACTTCTAATAAATCAGTTGAAAGACTTAAGTCTACCCTCCATCACTGCTTCTGCACTTGGTTACTTCCCTTCTACCTTTGCTGATGTCATATACAAGGGACTGCAGCAAACTTCTGCACTACAAGTGGCACCGCACTGAAAATTCTGACAGGACAACGTAATATGGAAGAAATGCAGCTGATAAAATTATGTAGGGTAGCTCAGTACAATCCATATGAGACATCAAAACAAACTCTCTCTTGACAAATTTATACCCGTTTCATGAACTGAGGTACATCTTCCACCTGCAGATTCTGGTATCAGTGTCATTGGTCTTTTTATTGCCACAAATACCCTACTGCATCACAGTCATTCATAAAATATTTCACTTCCTAAAAACCATTAGCAGTGACAATATCTGTACATACTTTGCTGTCTTCATGAAAAAATAAAGACATTCAGTACAAAGATTATGGCTGCCCATGTGTTTTATATTTTCTTAGTTCTACAGTCCAAATTTCCTATGATGCACTGTGATACTAGAAGGAACTGAATGCTGCACAAAGTACAGGCCATGAAATACTGTCCAAGTGGGAACAGCGTGCATGTTAAAATAATAAAAAAGCAAGACTATTATAAGTGTATTAAAAACACGGATTATAAAGAATAAAAAGTAGTCGACACAGTCTAACACACGATATACTTGATTTCAAGTTGCAACTGACAATGGCCATTACTGTTGAAAATCATACATACATTCTTTTCAGGAGCACTCAGCTTTTTAAGGGAAATGGTGTTACCAATCATGGACTTTTTTTAATAGTGCTATTGTCCTATCAGCATTAAACATTCATAATGTTGGAACTTGATCAAGTTACAATGAGCCCTGCGCAAGTCCAGGGCTTTACATGCATCAGAAATGAGAGAAAGAGTGATGGAAACCTTGGAAGGACCATGCAGTTGCTCACATTTGTTTAAATAGATAACAGGGCTTCATTACAATGCAGACTGCTTAAGTGTCACAGGCTTTCTGAACAAATGTATTAAATTGCATTCCTGAAACACATTACTCAAATATATGGTATTTTGATAACATTTAATATAACATACTAAATATATAATAAATCTTAAAAGTAAGAATTTTTTCAGTTTTCATCCAGTCCCCCTCCCTGACGACAAAAATGATTTTCCAAATGTCTTTATAAAAAATAAAAATGAATGATGGTGCTCAACATAAAATGAATGATAAACACATGCATTTCAGCAAGCAAATGTTAAAATGAATAAAAAGGAATATTCATGTCATATGACATGATGTGATGCAATGGCTGTGAGGTACAATAGAACAAAGGTATGATATTGTACTAAAGTACAAATGCAATGATATGCACTCAGATAACTTACCTTCGATTGTACCCCACTTTGTTTTTCTCCCAAGAATTCGTCTTCCATTGACCTGGTACTCTTGGTCACTTCCTACCACTGCAAACGGAATCATTTCCTGAACAAACATTAAGACACAATCATTAGCTTTAGAACAAGGACGCAAAGAGATGGAGAGGAAGGCAAAGATGGGGAAACAGCAAACAGTGACAATCTACATTCACCAAACCCACTATGTCCCAAACAATAATGCGGCTGTAATGCTGGGGAGAACGGCTTGTTTATTGTAAATTAAATTAAAACAAAAGTATCAGCTCATGATTGCAAACCTTTTATTAAACACACAGACTCATTAAGAGCCTATTAAGAGGCTTTTGTGGCACAAGACTTCATCAAACCTGACAGTAGAATGAAAAGCATTTTTTTTTTCTTCCTGTGCCTTGATTTGAAAAGCATATTTAACTTGCATGTCAGTGCTGTTGATTTTGTGGCAATAACTATTTAGATTCAGCAAGACACCAGTTGTGACACTTGTTGTTGTTGTCTTTCGGCTTTTCCTGGTTAGGGGTCACCACAGCGGAACTCCGGACTGCTAATGATTGGCAGTAGATTTTCACGAACGCCAAAATGCCAGCTCGACGTTCAACCTTCAACAAAGGCACACCCATTTACGCATGTCTTTTCGAACGCCCACCCAACTGCGGGGAGGACATGCAGACTCCACACAGAAGGCCAGCCAAGAATCGAATGGGAGAACCTCTTGCTGTGAGGCAACAATACTAAGTTGTGACACTAATGTACTGAAAGACATTTTACATCAGAATCTGCAAGAACCATTCCTACATGATGGGGAAAGATGCGAGTGTCTCATTGTCTTTACTAAAACACCCTACAAGAAGCAAAAAGTCCTACACAGCATAAAGGGAGGTATTTATTACATTTTGCTCTCTAGTGGTACCAACAATTAAAAGCAAACATCGTCCAATAATCTGTGGTCACTGGTACCTATTGCCTAATGGTAATCTGTTAGTAATACCAGCCTCCAGCAAGTACTTTCCAGTCGCACACAAAATATCCAGGTAAGACAGCATTTCACTGTAAACCTTCATTTAGCTTGCCAGATTGTGTTCTTTAATCTGCTGAAACATTTTCAGGTGGGGAAATAGTGATAATGTTCAGCTGGTTGAAGGACGACATATTAAATCAAGCTTCTGGAGACAAGGGCAGTTTTTGGCGAATGTAAAATATGCCTTCTCATGCCATCCACAGCACTGCCCATATTCTCTTCGATCGTATAAATACTAAAAAGGTGAAATGCCAAGTGCTGCCAATCTGGTAGTCAGAGATAAATTAATATGCTATCGCTTGCTTCATAGTACAGCACATGTACACATAAATGAAACAATGAATATCAAATGTAGAAGTTGCATGCCTGAAAAACACAAAGCAAGAAACCTGGTGTGTAGAGGCCAGTAAATGATTGATATATATATATATATATATATACATATATACATACATACATACATACACACATTTATTTTATTTATTTATTTTACATTTGTTGACCAACTAGCTCAACTGGATCAAGGTCCCCTTTTCCAGGAGGCCCGGGAGAAAAGTCTCCACAGATTGGCAGCCCTTTATAGAAATACAACTCCGCATCACACTTGAAATAGGCAAAGATTGCACATAAGGATATACAGTCAGGTTTATCTGATGCAAATCTAACAACAAACAAATAATACTAACTATGTAATACAGATTATGTAATTAAAAAAGAAAATAATTTTTTTTTTGTTTTTTGTTTGTTTTTTCAACAGTAGAGTAAAGCAGTTTTGTACCTACCAAACTCACACTTGTCGAGAACCACATTGCAAAAGTCCTTGCCAGAATTCCGCCATCCAGCTGGGGGAGTTTTACCAGAGAGAGTATGACGCCTTGCAGGCGCATTAGACTGGAGAAACAGTTTCGGGGACGTCAGGGGACTCTTAAGCATCAGGCACCTCATATCCCAGATCATGAGTAACCCTAAAAGGACACAGAAGAATAGGAGGCAAAGAGAAATATGTACAATATATACAAAAGTATATACAAAGGTATCCAAATATAACATATAGGGGTACAACTATAACTAAACACAGAGTAAGGAGGGAAATTCAGAGTAATGTGGATCCTAACATTCATATAATCCTTAGGTACAAAACTCTACTATGTCCTTCATTCCAGTTTGCACAGCTCCCACTATCAGAATCCATCAGAAAGCAGAAGTAAGGAGGCTCTGCAATCCAAAAGAGAATCAGAAGAAGAACATACTCCACAAAAAGAGCCATGATAGAACCAACCCTGACTCAGGCCTAGAAAGGAAGGTGATTCCACCCCTAGAAAGTATGCAGTGAAGGCAGAACCTCTAATCCTTAGTAATCCTTAGCTCTGAATTTCTAGAAAACAGAATTGAAGTGGCTGTAGCCTAAGCCCTATGAGAATCAAAATCCTAAACTTGGTCTCCTTCTCATGATGATGGAAACAAATGCAGGCAAAAACCAATCCACCTAGAAATATAGGAAGAAGACACACCTAGAAGCCACCAGAACTCAAAGCAAAAGAAACAAAACCTGTGATGAGACTGCCTAAAATCCAAGTCCTGTTTAAATAATAACGCAATTGCCTGTGTACATCTAAAGTGTGCAAAATCTTTCCCTTTATTTGGGGGGTCATCATAAAAAGTAGGCAAAAGAATTTTTCCTTTTAGCTTTGCCCAGCAACCACCTTAGGGCATAACATAAGGATTAGTACGCACAGTAATGTCTCCTTATGGAAAATCAAAGGGCTCAGTCTAACCTTCTACTGCAATGGAGACGTTCAAGGAACTGCATGCCAAAGCAGCCAACAAAATATACACTCCATGACAAGTATTTCTATCAGCAGTAGCCGCAGCTAAAAGGTTAATGAGCAAGTTTTTCATTGTGAAAATTGAAATCCCAAGCAGGAGTAAAAGCTTCCACGTGGAATTCTGTAATTCTTTGCCCCAAGAAAAACTCTTGAACAAAGGAATAAAAACAATGGTGGGTCACAATCATAGTGAGCTGAAATTGCTGCAGCACAAACTATGGCTGAGATGACAACCTTTGTCCAATAACTCAGTAAGATAGACTGAGAACACGAAAATTAGGTTCAAATCTCCAAATTCTCCGCTTGTTGTACTTGCTGAAAACCTTCCAAAAGACTACAAGACACTTTTCCTTTCTGCAGCTGGTCTAAATAAAAACTGGAATCAAAACCAATTGTTGTAGGACCCTTTGTGTTTCAACACAGAATATAATAAAATGTTAGATGAAGTGAGATGAGCTTGACATTGACAGGATGACTTGTCTTCGAGATAGAAGATGAGGCAGTTCAGAAGAAGATGGTAAAAGAGCAGATAGACTCCTTAGTGAGCTAATACTAGTTGAAGTTAAGGGAAGGGAGCTTCTAAAATTCCTATGGCTTGTCTTGTCTGAGGTTATTCCACACCCTTGAAGAAGAGGCAGAGGTGGCAGTTGTAGCATTTGGATTTTTCCAACTGAAATGTTAAGCATCCACTTTCCAAAGAGGCTGTGAGTTAAAGCTTTGTGATAAATTGGCATTAAAGTTAAAAGTGGAGAAGCATATGATTCCAATGGAGTTCCCCATGACACTGTCACTTGTTTGGTGAATACCTCTTTTTAGGGAAGTTACAATTCCATGATTTATCTGCTTAACATCTTGCTACTGAGAGTTCTGTGCTCCTAAGAAACCGGGGCCTGGAAGAGTTAACCACAAGCTGAGAGCAGTCTCCATTCCCTAGGAGCTTGCCTGCATAGGAGGTAGGTAATGTGTTCTTGTTTTGAAGATGTGAAGCATGACAGTTGTATTGTTCGTTAGTCCGTTGGCTGTTTGCCAGAAATAGTTTTTTTTTCTGTTTAGCTTGTATACACAAGTGCCTATGGGGGAATAAAATTAAAAAAAAATAGGTCTATGTGCATTATGCTTACACATTGTAAAACAGTAGTGGTTTTGGATCAGCAACACTGGCAGTAAACGTTTTTAAATAAAATACACCTAATCAGACACTGGGACATTGGAATCTGTGTTTAGGTACCAGAACTAATTATAATGGGATATTGTTTCATGTTATCCCAAGTCTGTTCATTTCCTTTGACAGATACTGCATGCTGTTACTCTCCAGGAATGTATAGAAAAAAAACTTTGCTTTTGTTGCTAGTGGATTAACTACCTGTTAGGACAGGCAGAATCACTTTGCAGTTGCATGTGATGGCATAATTGCATGACAACCCATTGCTCTCAAAAAAAATGAAGTCAAAACTAAATAATAACTACCATTTCTTATTTGTGGATGTAGGAGAGTGTAAAAATTAGGGAATATAACCCGTTTTAAAACCTAAAGGTTGGACCAGTTTCAGGACACTGTTTTTATTTACTGTTAGCAGTACAACAGTATTTTTTTAAAACAAAGACTGCAGATGGACTGAAGAGTGGCAGGATTTTGACCTTATCAGTGTGTGTGATGTAATTTAAGCTGAGGGTAACTAATCATGGAACAGACTTGAACCAAAGTAATAAATCATGCTTTGAATAATACTTCTTTATTTTGGAAGTCTGTTTTGCAATACTAATACTATAGGGAGATGCAGCTTATTTAGTCAACAGCACATTTGAACAATGAAGTCTATTTAAGTTAACGTGTTTGCTGTCAACAGTAAAGTTATTCATGAAGGCAGTGCCCTGTTTACGCAGTGTGAACCTACAAGCTCTGAAACTTGCAAACAGAGTTTAACACTTGATTATTAAAGTTTAAGATTACTTGCAGAACAAAGCATGTGGTACAGTGTCAGATGTGACAAGTCTTGTTAACTCTGTGAAGAAGTCCTAGCTTTATGCATATTAGAAGGAGATGCTTTAAGTACAGCAGGAGACTGAAACCAAACTTGTTGGGGAGTATAGTGAACTGGATGTTTCCATTACTACTTAAAGCTATTTTAAGCTGAAAGTTGACCTCGTATACATTGAGCAAGGACAAGGAAGATATTTTACAGCAGTTGCTAGTGCCAAAATCTTAGGAGTTACGGTCATGAGCTACCTACCGCACAGACACACATTAGAAGGTCACCTGCGACCATCCACAGACTAAGAAGAAAGAGTCAATAAAACACTGAAGTCCATGCTAAGAAAAGTTGCTGACAATGATGGCAAAAGCTGGGACCAGTTGTTACCTTACTTAGTGTCTGCAATCAGAGAGGTGCCACAAGTTTCAGCTGGGTTATCTCTTTTCAACACTTGCAGGGCAGTCATCCCAGGGGACTACTGCATATTGCTAAGAGAAGACGCCAGTTAAAATTGTAATGCAATACAATGTTAGTTTACATCACAGATTAAAGCTGGTTATGCCCAAAGTAAAGGTGCACAAACAAACAAGCCATGAAATGCAGCAACATAATACAAATGCCCATCTTATAGACTTTAACCTGGGAGAGCAGATATTACAGCTTGTGCCTTTCATGGAACAGAAGTTTCTAGCCAAGAGTCAGGAGCCATTTAATGTCACTGAATGAAGAATTGCAGTGGACTGCAAGGTTAGACAACCAGAAAAGAGAAGGACAGAGCTGATCCATCACATAAATAATGTACTAAAGTCATAGAAAGAACTACATAGTTCTGTGACTAGCTTGTAAGCTGAAATTCACACAGGAGAGACCACAAAATATCACCTTATAGCTAGGAGAATCCTTGCCAACAGCACAAAAGCAGAAACTATGAGAATTTTTACTAAGAAATAAAGAAGTGTTCTCAGAAATGCCTGGGAGAACTGAACTACTAGAAAATAACAACTGGAGTGAAGGTTAGACAAAGAACTTACAGAGTACCAGAATCATAGAAAGAGAAGGCTGTTCAAAGAACATTCAAAAAGTACAGTTTTGTACCTACCATAAATGTAGATGTTCGAGGATCCACATTGCTGCAGTCCTAACTATTGGGTAGTCCGCTGTCCAGTCGGCCCGAATACCAAAGTATATGGCTGACGTCGGTCAGGGCGCATTAGACTGACGTCAGTACGTCAGGGTACTAATGCGCATGACCGACGTCATATCCTCAGTCTTTTCTTGCCCCAGATGTCAGAAGACCCTGAAAAGATAAGGCCAAAACCAAAGAAAAAACTCCCAAAATACCTGCACCAAAAAATATATGCACAATATATACACAATTAGCAGAATATAACCTCACCTACACAACCACCCCTAAACACAGAGGGAAGGAGGGAGGGTAAATTGGACTGCAGCAATGTGGATCCTCGAACATCTACATTTATGGTAGGTACAAAACTGTACTATGTTCTTCATTCCACATTGCTGCAGTCCTAACTATTGGGTAGAATCCCAAAGCAGAGGTAAGGGAGGCTGGCAAATCATAAGGAAGCAGGAACTGACAACATGCCTTGCAAAATAGCTGTGGCAAAACCAGCCCTAGACTTAGAGTAGAGAGGAAGGTGATAATGCTTAGTGAAAGTATGCACTGAACTCCAAGTAGCTGCCTCCAAAATATCCTTAGTTGCCACCCCCCTTAGAAATGCTGTAGAAGTGGCAGTAGCCCTAGTGGAATGAGGCCTAATCCCAGCTGGAATCTCCTTGCCATGATGGGAATAACAAAATGTAATGCAACACCCAATCCACCTAGAAATAGTTTGCTTCGACACAGGCTTGCCCTTTGAACTCAAAGCAAAAGAAACAAACAACTGCTGAGACTGCCTAAAATCCTTAGTCCTGCTCAAATAATAGCAATAGCCTGTGTACATCTAAAGTGTGCAAAATCTTTTCCCCTTTATTTTGGGGATCTGCATAAAAGGTAGGCAAATGAATAGTTTGGTTTAAAGCCACACTAGAAACCACCTTAGGCATAAAGGAAGGATTAGTACGTAAAGATACCCTATCCTTATGAAAAATCAAAAAAGGCTCCACTGCCATAAGGGCCTGCAACTCAGAAACCCTTCTTGCAGAAGTAATGGCCAACAAAAAAGCAGTCTTCCATGACAAGTATTTCAATTCAGCAGTAGCCGCAGGCTCAAAAAGGTTGTAGAGTAAGTTTCTCCAACACAAAATTGAGATCCCAAGCAGGAGTAGGAGCTCTACGTGGGGGTCTTATATTCTTTGCCCCTCTAAGAAATTGCTTGAACAAAGGATGCGAAAACAATGGTGGGTCACAATCATAGTGAGCTGAAATTGCTGCAGCATGAATCTTAATGGAAGAGAAAGACAAACCTTTGTCCAGTAACTCAGTAAGATATTGAAGAGCCACACTCAAATTTGGCTCAGAAATCTCCAAATTGTTTGCTGCACTCCAAAATAAAAATCTCTTCCATTTTTCTGCATACACTTTCCTTGTACTAGGTCTTCTGGCTTCCATAATCACATTTAAAACTTGTTGAGGAAGCTGAGACCTGCTGTCTTTCAAAACAGAATATGCCAGGCTGTTAGATGCAGAGAGTGAAGCTTGACATTGAGCAGATGACCTTCCCTCTGAGACAACAGGTGTGGAATCAAGGGTAAAGGCCATGGAGGCTTCCTTACCAGACTCCTCAGTAATGGGTACCAGTGCTGCCGAGGCCAATCTGGAGCTATTAAAATCATCCTTGGCTTGTCTTGTCTGACCTTTAGAAGCACCTTTGGAAGAAGAGGCAGAGGTGGAAAAGCATACACATGAAGATTTTTCCAACTGAAAGAAAGAGCATCCACTTTCCAAGCTGTGTGATGAAATCCCTTCGTGCAAAACTTTGGCAGCTGGTGGTTTAGTGGAGAAGCGAACAGATCTATGTCTGGAGTTCCCCATGACACTGTCAATTTTTGAAATACATGAAGATCCAGTTTCCACTGTGGGGATCCATGATTTGTCTGCTTAATACATCTGCTAAGGAGTTCTGTGCTCCGGCAGAAACCTTGCCTGAAGAGTTAGTTGCAGACTGAGCAGTCTCCCATAAAATCATTGCTTGTCTGCACAATGGGTAAGAATGAGTTCCCCTTGTTTGTTGATGTACCACATGACAGTTGTGTTGTCTGTTAGAATCAACACCTGCCCTGGAAGAAGTAACTCCTTGAAAGCAATTAATGCAAACTGAACTGCTAACATCTCTTTCATGTTGATATGTAGATGCTGTAGTCTGGCAGGCCACTTGTCTTGTATCCACTTTCCATTTAGATGAGCTCCCCAAGCAATGTCTGAGGCATCTGTCGTTAGAATCTGACTTGCCTCTGGCCGGGTCACAGAGAGTCCCTTGTTTAGGTGACATTCCTGAGCCCACCACAAAAATTCCTTTTGAATGCAAGGTATTATTTGAATGACAGTGTCCAAATCCTGGCAGTGCTGTGTCCACAGATTTTGAGATACCATTGTAGCTTCCTCATATGCAGTTTGGCATTGGGAAGCACCAGAATACAAGATGCCATGAACCCTAAGGCTTGAAGGACTGTCCTTGCAGTCAGCCCGGACTGAAGAGATAGATGATGGAAGTAACTGGAAAGATTCTTTTGTTTGTCCGGGGTTAAAAAGGCCATCTGGGCTGCTGTATTCAGTCTCACACCCAGAAAGCACATGTCTTGAGAGGGTACTAGACTGGACTTTATTTCGTTCACAGAATACCCTAGGCATCTTAGCACTGCTATGACATATTCCAGATGCTGTAGAAGATCTTCCTTTTCTTGAGCCAGAATCAGGCAGTCGTCCAAGTAAGGATAGATTTGGATTCCTTTTAGCCTGAAGTAAGCTATCACTGGAGCCAGAACCTTTGTGAATACTCTGGGCGCAGTAGATAAGCCAAAGGGCAATGCAGAGAACTGATAATGAGAATTTCCAGCTCGAAAACGCAGATACTTCCTGCAACGTAGTCTTATTGGCACATGAAGGTAAGCTTCCTTGAGATTTAAAGTTACCATCCAGTGATCTTTGCCCAGCAGAGGTAAAAGCTGTTGTAACGTCAACATTTTGAACTTGGGAATGTCCAGATAAGTGTTGAGAATAGATAAATCCAGAATTGGTCTCCACGTGTTCCCCTTCTTTGGTACTAGGAACAGGTGAGAATAAAATCCTAGGCCCCTTTCCGGCACAGGAACTGACTGAATGGCCCCTATTTGGAGCAACAGAGAAATTTGCTTGTGAGCCTCTGTTCTTTGAAGAGGAGGAATGTCTGGCATGCCTTTGAAAGGAGGCAAGGTATGGAAATAAAACCTGTAGCCATGGTGAATAATATCCAGAACCCATCTGTCTTGGGTAATTAAATCCCAATTTTCTTTGAAAAGAGACAGCCTTCCTCCCAAAGGTGCTGCCAGGCGAGAACGTACTGGCAGCTGAAAAGGCAGGTCATTGGGTCTGCTTACGAAGGACTGACCCCTGCCCTCACCAAGTCTGAGCAGGGGAACTCCCTGTCCTAGGCCTAAAAGAACCCTGAGCTCTGCCCCTACCACGTCTAGACCTACCCCTAGACTGGGAATCATAAGCAGGATAAGTCCATCCCTTAGTAGGCCAATTTCTACTAAACTTTGGAGGCTGCACCTGCAAAAAATCTTTAACAGTTTGCATAGACTTAGCCTTGTCCTCCATTTTCTTCAAAACTGCTTCCACAGGCGAACCAAACAACATATCAGACTGTAAAGGAGCATCCAAAATCCTTGTCTTAACATGCTCAGCTAAATTCTGATCTCTCAGCCAGGCGTGCCTACGAAGAACAGAACCAGTGGCAGCCACCCTGGAGGAGGCCTGCACAGCATCAAAACCACACTGCAAGGAATGTTTACCCACCTGTTCAGACACATGAACCAAATCCTGCAACTCTTTACACTCAATACCTTCAGCCAGAGCATCCACCTTAGATTTCAACTGTGAAAGAAGATAATTCTGATATTTTAACATGTGAAACTGACAATTCAACGCCCTCATGGCTAAAGTGGAAGAAGTATACACTTTCTTTCCCCATCTATCCAAAGCCCTTGCCTCTTTATCAGGAGGGACAGGATTTTTAACAACTGAGGCCTTCACACCTTTAGGCCCCTGAGAGACAGTTTCCGGGTCTGCCCTAGGACTCTTAAAAAGATACTTATGAGCTTCAGGCACCCTATAACACCTATCCGGTTTTACTGGGGCAGGAGGCAAAGAATCAGGATTCAGGGAAGCCTCTGCAAACACATCTTCCACCACATTCAAAACAGGAGGTATAGCTAAAGGCCTATGCTGGGGTAAAAACAAGAATTCCCTAAGCCTTTTCCTGGAATCAGAGAAATCTTGACCTTCCCATTTAAAATGCTCCCTCATGGAATGCAGAGTCTCTGAAAATGAAAAATCCTCAGGAGGAGAAGCAGAAGGAGTAGAATCATCCACATCAGAATCAGAATAAGGAGGGTACTCCAGCAAGTCTTCAGCCGAAGACTCCGAAGCCTCAGAGCATTGCTCAAAACTCTCAAACTCAGGTTCCACCCTAGGCCTCTTATCAGGAGGGGGCATAGAACCCCTAATCATAGTAATCAAATCCTCTGCCATTTTAAGCATATGTTTCTTAGGCAAAGATCCTGAAGCAGTAGGAGAAACCCCACAGAAGCTAAACTTGGCCTGCCCCTCAAAGAAGCCTTGGAAACTGAAGGGGAGGCTCTAACCACCTTAGGAAGAGAGGGAAGAACAGCCACCTGAGAAGCCCCCTCAGCCTGGCCTACTTCCTGAGAGGATACATCCTGTAACAGTAAAGTCTCTCCCTGAGACTCCAAAGAAACACCTGGCAAAACCTCCGGCTCCACTGAGCCTTCCAAAGAACGACTGTCGGTTCCTCCACCCTAGGCTTTGCTGCTTTATCTTTGCGTTTTTAGCGAAGCGGCCGGAGCATCCGACGGCATTTTATAATTACAACGCTTCCCAAACACTAACCTGGCACAGTCTAACCTTCTCTTAATAGTGAGTTTGTTAAATCTAGCACAAGAGCAGCATCCAACAACGTCGTGCTCAGGCCCTAAACAAGGTATACACAAAGTATGGTAATCCCTATGAGGTATCTGTTTCCCACAAGAAATACAGTTATTCACTTTTTCTGACATCCGGTTAAATACTGAGGCAAGAAAAACCAAAATATTCCAACGGGTACTTAGCCAACTTTGATTCGGTCTGAAACTCTGACTTCAGAAACTTTCAGAACGCCAACCTGCACTCGCAAAATTGCTTCTGCATCGGACCATGCGGCAAAAAAGACTGAGGATATGACGTCGGTCATGCGCATTAGTACCCTGACGTACTGACGTCAGTCTAATGCGCCCTGACCGACGTCAGCCATATACTTTGGTATTCGGGCCGACTGGACAGCGGACTACCCAATAGTTAGGACTGCAGCAATGTGGAATGAAGAACATCAGGCATGATACAAGCTAAGAGAGTGATAGGAGAAGCCCATTAGTGCTAGTTTCTAAACCTGATTGAAGTATGAGATTCTGTAAATGCTTCAGGAAACTAACTAGCATTTCAAACTTTTATCCCCTGCACAGAATTTATGAGTTGACAGAGAACTTAAGGCCAGATACTTAACACCACTGGACTTCGCAGTGGATTATATGGCAGATACCATCACCACCTCTGCCAAAGAAAAACACCCTTGATAATTACTGGACTGTATTACAGTGCACGTTACCATGTGGCCTGTGTGGAACTTCATCCACCTTTCAAAGGATGACGGATAAAATACTGAATCCATGCTCATGATATACTGCTACAAATCTGAATGGCATGGTCATTCATTCAGAGGAGTGGGCATTCTTACTTATCAAAAGTGTAGGCTGTGTTGCAATCAGTAAGACAGGCAGACTTAACAGTAAATACTAGAAAAGTAAATTAGGCAAGATGGAACCCAAGTATTTTAGATATCTTATAGGACGAGGGGTTGTAAATACAAAAGCAGGAAAAAAAAAAAAAAACAAGCGGCCACATGAACAAAAGAAAATAAAATGTCCTGTCCTCGGCACTGTAAGACATGAAGGGTTTTCTTGGACTAGCTGTGTATTACATAATGCTTGTGCTTAATTTCACAATAAATGCCTATCCTTCAACTGATGTCTCAAAAGGGAAAGCTCCTGTCAAGGTGCAATGACTTTGTGAGGCAGTCAGTGCATTTAATGAACTGAAAAGGATCCTAAGTTCTGAACCTGTATGACTCCTAATTTTTCTAAAAAAACATTATTTTATATATAGAAGCATCAGAGGTAGGTTTGGGTATAGTGTTAACCCCAAAAATGTCAAGATATAGAGTACCCAATGAGCTATTACTACAGGAAGTTAAGCAATGCCAAAAGAAGATACTCAACCACTGAAAAATAATGTGCACCTACAAAATGGGTCATCTGTGCTCTAAAGTGCTACGAGTCAGGCAGGAATTTCAGGTTTGGTAACTGATCTTACCTCATTGCATTTACTAGACAACATTTTGCATTAGCCAGGTAAGTCACAGATTGCCAGCTACTATGAGATAAAAAGGAAGGAGCCTGGACAGATGTAATCAAGATCACACAGTAGAGAGCAGAAGTTCATTCAAAGACTCTGGAGGCAGGATGAGTGACACACCAGTTGGGGCTACTCACAAACATGGAATCATGGCTTCAAGAAGGCTAAAGCCTGGACTTTTACTAGTGTGTATCCTACTGATACAACAACTGTGTGGATTATAAATGTTTATGTTACAGAAAAATCTTAAAGATACTACTGAGTGGGCAGAGTAGGGTTTTTTTTTTTTTGTTTTTAAGTTATCATTGCAAACTGAACCGTTCTTTTCTTGGACTTGTATATCCCTCTCTTTTTTGAAGGAATTTGACGACTGCTCTGACTTTCAGGATAAGCTTCAATCCTACACCTGAAAGGCATTGTGTAATGAATCTCACACTTTCTTTGAATATCCATATTTTAATATTAGGTTCCCTGATTTGGTGTTAGCTCCCCATAAGTGCATTCCAGATGTACTCCTTCAAACAGACATTGCCTTACAGACAAGGCAGAGGTTACTAGTAAGTAACCTATAAGAAATCATTTCCTGAAGTCTTTTTGAATAGTTCAAGTTGTCCAACCCTGTGATCATCACATCTGTTTAAGCTTAAAAAAATGCAGCACTGTACTCCACAGTGAGTTTGACCAGTAATGTTTAAAATGGTACAATGACCTCCTGGGAGTGAAAAGAAATGCCCTTTAGAATTAAATGTGCAACAAAATACGTTCTTCTGACTCTGGTGGTTAAATGCTGGTCAAAGTTTATTTATTAAGTAATCATTCATGTTATCATTTTACCCAGGTTTTACTCCAAGTCTAGTATTCTTAAAAGTGAGGGCATTACAGCTTCCAGTGTGCATTTTTTTTGCAGACAATTTTGGATATCTTTGGCATCTTTTATTCAAGTAATTATGTTGCCCAGTTTAGAATTGCTACTATGTTTATCAATATATAGCTTATTTTCCAGCTTTATATCCAAGAGCTGTATGAAAGATGTGGTACAGGTCAAACAGAATGGTCTAAAATTGTTTGGATCTCACGTTATACTCATACATTTTACATTGGTAGGTATCACTACAGCCTATCACTATAGGTCAGGGTTACATCCACGTGCTAAATTTTATTTTTTACTTGTTCCAAATGGGATATCACAAGGTACACAGTCTGGGATTCCCTAGAACTTGAATGTGTAATTAACTAAGACATGCCCCACCTTCTCTATACATCACACTAACCCACTGCTTTGCTAATTGTGAAGGCTGGACAAAAGGTATCTACAAACATATGTGTTTGTTATATCCTCTTGCTGGTTGATGATTTCACTGTTTATTTGTAACATGATACTTTCACAGTCCTTTCCCTTTTAGAATTCTAATTCTAGCCTAGATGTTTATAATTCTCTTAAGAATGTGACATGGCCTGAAAGTGTCCAAAACTTTGTGGAAAAAATCAAGTCAGAGTGCTTTCATATTATCTGCTAAACTCCATTTTCAGAAGGATGCAATTGACTCATTTTAATATCAAAGGTAATTTTGTTCTGCAAGGTGTCTGAAAACACTTCTGATTTGCAGGATGGATAGTAATGTGCTTGCAGTTTGGCCATTTAACGCAAAGAAATCTGGACTTACAACTGTCTTACTTATTTTTTAGCATTTCCTTTGAGGACAGGAAATTATCCTCTAGCAGCTTTTAGTCTTAGAAAACTGAGACAGGCCACAGAGCAAAGAAAGGAAAATAATTTACAACAAACTAGTATGGTTGACTGAAAATTTATTTAAAATAAGCACCAACAGTTTAATATTCTAAAGGGGGCATCTAAACTTAGTCAGCGTAGCAGGCAAGCAAACATCAGCTAACCTACTCTACTAAACCTCAGGTACACATGCACCCTCAGTGTGTGTGTGTGTGTGTGTGTGTGTGTGTGTGTGTGTGTGTGTGTGTGTGTGTGTGTGTGTGTGTGTGTGTGTGTGTGTGTGCCTGTGTGTGCGTGTTTGTCTATAAGATTATTGAAGTTCATGCCTGTATCTCATCCACCGCCATAAATGGGCGTTTCCAGCAACAGTGCCACAAAGACCAAGCAAAAAGTTTTGTGCTCCTTTTAGTTTGTTCCTTATTTACAGACAGTGATTCTTTCCTACATGTCAGATGTTATATGGCGCCATATGGGGCAAATTGGGAAATGGATAAGAATGTTGTAGCAAACCTATGGTGATTACGTATGCCCTTACAACTCATTTTACAGAACAAAAGCGGACTTCCTGTGAATCTTGGAGGCACATTAAGGGGCATTTTCAAAACAAATACATCAAAATCACTTGCACCCAATACCTGAAATACCACAGTGCTTACATTCAGCCATTAGTGTAATAAATCAGAGTGCTACTGAATGAGAGAGTGCTGACAGTTAACGACCAACAGCTGTTAGACCACTTTTTTAATTACAACACATACGAACTCAAAAGTGACCCTGTTGTGTCTGCACATCCACCCAGCTCCATATGGCTTCTTTACTGTATCTGCATTTATGAAATGCTACCAATGGGATGCATACATCTACTTCATCTATTCCAAAATGCTGCAAGGGCACTGCCTGGGTCAAAGATGTCCCTCAAATTACCCCTGTCCTCAGAAAGCAAATGTCTGCGTAGTTCTGGGTTTTCAACAAGGGGAATAGAATTCCTGTTTTATCATTAAGTGAAAGCAGACCTGCCTACATAACATAAATTATAAGATTTTACCCTCCTCCTGCTATTACAACATTCAGTCTAATGGAGATTTCCAAGCTATAACATCAAGGTGCATTTAACCTTAGCTGTCTTAACATTTTATGTGCCGCATTTGACCCTATGGAAATTTCCACTGCAGTGGTGATTCAGTTAATGATCTCCTGCTCCATCAAGCTTATTTTTGTATTGTACTATTACTTACTGTACAATGCCCTTGGGTTATGAAAGGTGCCTTATAAAAAAAACTGGAATAAAGAATATACTAATTTGCACTGTAGCAAAGAGTAAATTTCTGTGTTTACTATCATTTTAGCGAGTGCCACAATGTCAAACCGCTAAATAATGTGACCAGAAGGTTGTGAGACAAGAATGCAAAGGACTACTTGCTTGAAAAAGGTCAAACATTGAACTTTTAGACCTGGATGGACGCAGGAGCAAATGCTAATATGGATCCAGAAAGTGAAGCAGGTCTGGGTGTTCAAACAAGTAATCCTCAGCATTCTGTTTTTGCAACCTTCTGTTCGTGTTATTAGCAATTTGACACTGGTTTACTCGAAACAATTTCTGACCAAGATGAAAGACAAGTTAAAGTTTCCAGATATCATTTGAGCCAAATATCACACTAATTTGGTAATAAAAGACCTTCCTGCTTAATGAGTCCACTTCTTAAAATTTTAACACCTCCACCATGCAGGATTACTCTCTTTCTAGATGGAAAACTGCTTGATTTTCACCAGATCACAAGAAAGAAGTGAAACAGTCAAGGACTTTAAAGAAGTTTCCTTACTTCCAGCTTTCTTTACAACATCTGAGAAGATGGTCCACCCAAAAACTATAATGTGTGGGGAGGTGAAAGAGGCAGCTGCTCTAGGGAGCAAGCTGACAAGGTGTGCAATCTACAACTGCTGATAGTAGAGGAGTGTAGCACCAACAGTGATTTACAAAGCTGTGTGGATACTGCTGCTTCACAAAATACCAATACTCCATTTATGGCTCAGCTGAAGCACTTAACATGTGGGGGTGAGTGAGGCTAACGTGTGGTAATAACTGTAGTCAGCTACTTATTTTACTTTTTACACCATAACTTTGAGTTGGGGAGCTTTGGGGATCTGTACAGGGTGCAAGATAAGTTAGCTATGGTTCTGGGTCTACCTCAAAGTTTGTAACCATCTTGAAGAAAGTCACTTGTTATCTGAACATCAACATGGATCCACACTGACCATGGTGGTCATACCACCTTACTGAATTTACTTTTACTTTGTAAAAGATCTGGGCAGTAGCAAAGTAAGTTTGGCTTTCTCTGTTGACCGTGTCCTAGCCCAGCAATTAAGGAGCCTCAATTCTCACGACCAACATCAGAGAGGTCAAAGGATAACTAACACAGACAGTAAAGTACAATTTCCCTTACGTGCACACAGAGATCACAGTCAGTCTGGGGCTGGTTGCTCCCTTGCTCACCAGGTCCCCAATAAGACTCCCCACTGGCACAGCTATAGGGTCAGAGTCTCAGCCTAGCTGGACAAGCTAAAACCTCCAGTACCCTCTCTGTCCAACCAGTGCTTCATGTCCCTGCCCAAGTAGCTGACACAACTCGCACACACTTTGAGATAAGTATTTATACAACTTCACAGACACTCCTGCGAAAGGCTGACACAGATTCTCCAGCTGGGCCCATTTACCCAGATCATACGGTAGTAATCCCTGCCACCACCCAGCTAATATTATCAGCTACTAAAAGGCACTTAAAAGGGTGTCCAATTATTACTGTGCAATATTATTATCCAATGGTAATGTGAGTATTCAGTCTAGGCTTATTGGAATGACTTGGACAGTAAACTCTATAAATATATCATGTACTCTAAAGCATAATTTATCTCTACATAAACCAACCACAGGTAGAAGGTTTTAAAAATATTTAACAATAAATAATTAAAACACAAGACAAAACTACTACACCACAGTGATATCTATGAGTTCAGAGATCACACAGAAACTTAAAATAATGCAGTAGGACAGGTCTGATTTCAAAGAAAAATACCCAATTAATCTTTACTAGCTTTGATTCCTGCAAGAAATCACAGTGCTAGAAACTTGCATGTGAGGTTAGCACAGTGCTGAGTTAGATATCCAAGATCAAAATGCTCCAGTCTCTTGTGAAAAATAGTATTTAAACATTACTAACAAACATGTCTCTAAGGCCCTCCCAAATTACATCATTTTTGACACTAAGTCTGGAGTTCTCAGGCCACAAACTGCATTATTTAGCAATCTAACACCTGCTCAGAAACTTAAACAATACAAGGCATTTCACATATACACACTAAAACTCTAACAGAAACCAGAGCAATAAAGCACCTTCCACATGTAAATTCTGGTCAAAAACTTTAGCCTTAAAACAATGGGCATGAAACCTTCATCCAGATGCACTGGAGCCGAATTCTAACATGAAAGGGTCACAACATGCTTCACTGGGCCAGTAGAGTGCAATGTTGTCACATATTTCGCAGTTCCACATTTCACAGTATTCTTTTACACTCAAGAAAGCATGCCTGTATTTTACATTTATTTACAAATGCCAGAATTATATATCAAATTCTATTTGACTAGGCTGGCAGCCTTCGCCCTTCTCTTCCCAATCATCACATCTCTTCTCCCCGGGGAACTCAAGCAAGTTTTTCAAGTGCCCCTTGAGAAACATTGCTTGAGAGTGTCAGGTCTATCTGGGTGCACCTCACCCCATTCCCTGTCTTGAGAGACCATCTGCATTGGCATTGCTACTCCCACTACAATGCTGCACTGACATTATATGCTTGCAACCCCAGACTCCATCTTAGCAACTTGGCATTTTGCTGACTTGCTCTGATTAACCATGTTAGAGGGTTGTGATCTGTCATCAGAGTGAATTTTCTTCCATACAGATAAGGTTGAAGTTTTTGTAGTGCCCACACTATGGCTAGACATTCCTTTTCTACCGCTGCATAGCATTCCTCCCTGGGTTGGAGCCTATGACTGAGATAAACTACTGGGTGCTTTTCTCCCTCTGAAGAAATCTGGCTAAGTACAGCCCCCACCCCACAGTTTGAAGCATCCACCTGCACAACAAAGTCTTTGCTGTAGTCTGGACTGGCTAACACAGGGGGTCCTCACAAAGCTTCCTTAAGCTTCTGAAATGCCTGCTCACATGCTGGGGTCAACACTACCTTATCTGGCCTGTTCTTCCTTGTCAGGTCTGTGAGGGGAGAAGCTATGGTACTATAATTGGGAACAAACTTTCTGTAGTACCCTGCTGTCCCTAAGAATACCATCACCTGCTTTTTGGTAACAGGTGCAGGCCATGCCTGAATGGCTTCCACTTTGGCAGATTCTGGCCTTATCTTACCACTCCCCACTCTATGTCCTAGGTAGGAGACCTCTGCCATACCCACCTGACATCTGCTCGGCTTAATGGTCAACTCTGCCTTCTGTAGTCTGCCCAGCACCTCCCTGACATGCTTAGCATGTTCTTTCCAGGAATGGCTGTACATAGCAATATCATCCATGTAAGCAAGGGCAAACTCTCCTGCTAAGATATGATCTACCAGCCTCTAGAAAGTCGATGGGACATTCTTCATCCCAAGGGGAATCTTTGTGAACTCATTTAAGCCAAAGGAGTCACAAAGGCTGACTTCTCTCTAGCACTGAGAGTCAAAGGCACCTACCAGTAACCCTTGGTAAGATGAATGGTTGTAAGATACTTAGCCCCCCCCCAGCTGCTCTAGGGCCCCATCTGTCCTAAGCATGGGGTAAGCATCTGACTCTGTGTGACTATTTAATTTCCTGTAATCCACACAGAACATGTTGCTGCCATCCTTCTTTGGCACCAACATCACTGGTGAGGCCCAGGGACTGCTGGACTCTTGAATCACCCCTAGTTCCAACATCTCCTGTACCTCCTCCCTCAGAGTCTGTTTGACTCTCTCAGTCACCCAGTAAGGGGCCTGCCTAATAGGCCTTTGGGGTCCTGTAGCCACCTGGTGCTGCACCAGGTGGGTGGACCCTGGGTTCCCAGTGAACACGTCCCCAAATTCCTGCAACACTGCTCGGATTTCTTGAACCTGGGTAGGAGACAGCTGCTGGGACATTGCTACCCCTTCCACCAAGGTGTCAGCCCGAGCCTCACTGAGATCAGTCACAAGATCTCTCTCAGACTCCTCCTGCAATCCACTGCAAATGCTCAGCACAAGGGCCTCCCTATCATGGCAAGGTTTCATCATGTTAATATGGTACAATTTGTGCCCCTGCCATCTGCCTAGCACTTCCACCATGTAGTTAACATCACTTACCTTTCTTGCCAGCTTGCAGGGTCCCTCCCAAGCTGTCTGCAACTTGTTGTGTCTGACTGGAATGAGAACCATCACCTGCTGCCCTACAGCATACTCTCTAGCTCAAGCATTCCTGTCATACCACACCTTTTTCTGTTGTTGAGCTTCTGCCAGGTTCACCTGGGCCAGGCCCATGAGTTCCCTGAGCCTTGTCCTGAGGTTCAGGACATATGCCATAACAGACTCCTTGTGAGACTCACACTCACCTTCCCACTCATCTCGAATTAAATCTATAGGTCCCCTCTCCCTATGCCCATACAGCAACTCAAAGGGTGAAAAACCTGTGGATTCCTGGGGAACCTCTCTGCAAGCAAACAACAGATGGGGCAAATATATGACCCACTCCCTCTTAAACTGATCTGCAAATGCCTGTAGCAGGGACTTGATTGTAGTGTTTAACCTCTCAACAAGACCATTAGTCTGGGGATGGTAGGAGGTAGTCTTCATGTTCTTTACCCACAGGACTTCCACAGACAAGCCAGTAGGTCAGACATAAAACTGGCACCATGTCAGACAGTATTTCCTTTGGGAAACCTACCCTGCTGAAAATCTCTAACAAAGCATTTGCCACCTTCTCGGCCTCAATGGAGGACAAAGCCACTGCCTCATGGTATTGTGTAGCATAATCTACAATCACTAGGATATACTTTTTCCCTGTGGAAATTGGGGTACTCAGAGGACCCACAATATCCACAGCTACCCTCTGAAATGGCTCCTCAATCACAGGCAAAGGCATCAAAGGAGCTCTCACCTTGTCAACTGCCTTGCCTACCTTTTGGCACTGCTCACAGGTCCTGCAGTACCCTGTTACATCTCTGGAAATTCCAGGCCAATAGATGTTTTACATAATATGCCTCTTTGTATGTTTTATGCCCATATGACCTGCAAAGGGAACATCATAGGCTATGGCTAGAAGTGCCAGATGGTAAGCTCTAGGCACCAACAACTGCTATACTCTCTCACCGTCTAGCCCTCCCTCAGGGGTCCACTCTCTGTACAGTAACCCTTTGTTCCGGTATACAGATTCCCCCTTCCCTTGAGAATCAGATGCCTCCCTAGCTACCTGCCTCAGGCCTTGCAATGTAGGGTCTGAGAGCTGAGCCTGTCTCATGTCTCTCCTTGTAACCCTTCCCAGCTCCCCTTCCACAGGAAGTCTGGCATCCTCTGACAGTGGTGCCTCACTGTCAGGCTGGGTACTACTACTCACCTCTACCTTTGCAGTTACCCTGTCCAAGGGAACATCAGTACCCACAAGCAGCTGTGGCTCACATTCAGTCTCACTGCTACAGCATAGCTCACTCCCTGAAAAAAACACCTCAGCAATCCTGGCTGCAAGTATGCAGTCTGTCTGGGTCTCGCCCAGGCTACCAGACCCACATGCTTGTCTCCTAGCCTCACTGCATGTAACTGCATAAGTACATAGTACTGCCTCATCCAAATCCTTCCCTCTCAGGTCATCTGCAGGATGGTAGTTCCATACCCCTGTTGTCTCAATACAACCTACTGTTGGCGTTTTGTCTTTCCCACTTACTGTCTCCCTCACCTTTGGTTCCCCACCTTGCCTCCGTGAACATCTGTATGCCACATGGCTTCACTGGTTGCATTCAAAACATTTAACCCTACCTTCTGGACATGTACCTGGACTAGTGGCTTCCCCTGCTATTGGTGGATTCTGTTGGGGCAGTCTGTGCTGCCCACCATGGGTTCCTTTAGTCCCAAGAGCAGTACTGGTGGTCCCTTTCCTGTGCAGGGCTGACCTTCTTGCTAGGTATAGGTCTCCCCTCTTTCCCAACTCCTCTGAAGTAGCACACTGTCTATCAGCTAACCAGATCCTCATGTCCTCAGGCAAATTGCTAAGGGCTTGTTCCCCTACCAAAAGGTCTGCCAGCCCCTTTAAAAGTGGTGACCTGACATCCACTCACCCAGCTATGAAAATAAGTGCTCAGTTCAGCAACATATTCACATACATTTTCATCTGCCTTGCATCTATGCTCACAAGACTTTTTCCTGCACATTTCAGGTGTTAGCTTAAACTTTAGAACAAGTGTTTTTTTACAGCAGTATAATCAAAAAAATCAGTGTCATGCATTTTTGCTAAAGAAGTTGCAACTTTACCATGGAGTAAAGGGGTCAGGAACCATACCCAGAACCCTTGGTTAACTTCATACTGTTTACATACCCACTCAAACATGTGAATGAAGCTATCAAAATCCCCCCCCCTTTAAACTGTGGAATAAATTTACTGACCTTTTGTACTTCTGGGGTCCGGTTACTCCCTTCCCCATTACCTCCATGACTCTGGCGAAGAGTCAGCATTTCCCTCTCATGCCTCCTCTGCCGTTCATTTTCCTCAGCTAGTAGACTCCTCATTTTCTCAGCTGCTTCTAGTTCCATACACATTTCCTCCAACTCAAGTCTCTTTAGGTACAGCTGGATTTTTAAGTCCACTGCAGAAAGGTTGAGCTGTCCATACTCCGAGGATATTCTATCTCGACTGTCAGTCTGATTGCCCTCCAGGCCACTGTTTTCTGATGCAGCTGTAACCAAGGCTGCAATCAGGTCTGCTTTAGTCAGGTTTCCATGCACCAGTCCCCTAGCCTGGCACATCTCCGCCCGCTGGCTCCTTGTCAGCTTTCTATACTCTTCTGCTGACATGCTGCCTGCTCACCCTAACACTAAGCTAACAAAAGAAATAAAACAATTGTGATCTGAACTCTAAGTATACACTGTGTGGCTGTTTTAGAATAAAAAAACACTTTTAGAGATCACTGTACATAAGCTACAGGATTTCACTCTACCCCACACCACTACAAGCCAATTAGTATATGAAATAGATCCCACCACTGCCAAACACTTGTGATGACCCTGGCCTGGCCCAGCAATCAAGGAGCCTCAATCCTCACCACTAACACCAGGGAGGTTGTCTCCTAGAAGAGGGGAAAGGATAACTAATACACACAGTAAAGTACAATTTCCCTTAAGTGCACACAGAGATCACAGTCAGCCTGGGGCTGGTTGCTCACTTGCTCACCAGGTCCCCAGTAAGACTCCCCACTGGAACAGCTATAGGGTCTCAGCCTAGCTGGGCAAGCCAAAACCATCAGTCCCCTTCTCTGTCTAACCAGTGCTTCGTGTCCCTGCCCAAGTAGCTTACACAACTCACACACACTTTGAGATAAGTATTTATACAACTTCACAGACACTCCTGGGAAAGGCTGACACAGATTCTCCAGCTGTGCCCCTTTACCCAGACCATATGGTAGTAATCTATGCCACCACCAAGCTATTATTATCAGCTACTAAAAGGCCCTTAAAAGGGTGTCCCATTATTACTGTGCAATATTATTATCCAATGGTAATGTGACTATTCAGTCTAGGCTTATTGGAAGGGCTTAGACAGTAAACTCTATAAATATATAATGTACTCTAAAGCATAATTTATCTCTACATAAACCAGCCACAGGTAGAAGGTTTTTAAAATATTTAATAATAAAACATAAGACAAAACTACTATACCACAGAGATATCCAAGAGTTTAGAGATCACACAGAAACTTAAAATAATAAAGCAGGACAGGTCTGATTTCAAAGAAAAATACCTAATTAATCTTTACTATCTTTAACTATTCCAACAAGAAATCACAGTGCTAGAAATTTACATGTGAGCTTAGGCAGAGTGCTGTGTTAGATATTCAAGGTCAAAATGGCTCCAGTCTCTTGTAAGAAATAGTATTTAAACATTACTAACAAACATGTCTTTAAGGCCCTCCCAAATTACATCATTTCTGACACTTATTCTGGAGTTCTCAGGCCACAAACTGCATTATTTAGCAATCTAACACCTGCTCAGAAACTTACAATACAAGGCATTTCACATATACACTGTAGCAGAAACCAGAGCAATAAAGCACCTTCCACATGTAAATTCTGGTAATAAACTTTAGCCTTAAAACAATGGGCATGAAACCTTCATCCAGATGCACTGGAGCCGAATTCTAACATGAAAGGGTCACAATATCCTTCACTGGCCAGTAGAATACAACGTTGTCACATATTTTGCAGTTCCACACTTCACAGTATTGTTTTATACTCAAGAAAACATGCCTGTATTTTACATTTATTTACAAATGCCATAATTATATATCAAATTCTATTTGACTAGGCTAGCAGCCTTCACCCATCTCTCCCCAATCGTGTCACTGGTGATCATTTTTTTTCCTTCTGCAAACATTGTGGGATTTAAAAGCAACTTACAGGTCAAATATGTATGGATAGATTTAAATGTTAATGGTAAAGCATACTAACTGACATCTGGAGACTCACATAGCTTCTTCTTGGGGCCCATCATTTTTAATAGTTTCATTTCAAATTTATCAGATTTTTAGGCATCCTTCAGGCTTAGTTTATGGAGCTAGTATGGCTGGTGTGACCTCTGGCTCCAGTACTGACTTGCCCACACAAAGGTGCAGTTTGATTTTGACTAAGTACTGAAATGGTTTGTTTTATATTTTACAATAACACGCATTACAGTTCAAAAACAAGCATGCTGATTGGATGAGCTGAACCTGCTTGCCCGTTGAAAATCGTTTATAAATAGCAAAAGAAAAAAGTCCACCCTCTGAACTACCATCGAGCACACTGTCATTTCTATTGGCATATACTGGACGATGCAACAAAATAAGAAATTAGATAGGTACTGCATAACTAAAACAAACGCACCTGATTTTCCTCATGCTTTTGTGCTATCCTTCTAAATGTTTATTTTTCAACACTTAAAAAATCTTAAAGAAACAGCAATATAGATTCTGTTTTCTCTGTTGTTTCTGCACTGATGTACTGTGCAACTGTTGGAATGCAAGTCCCATATGCATGCAGAGTACGTCATTATAGCAAAGTCAACATGGAAGAAGACAGAATTGCCCTATACGATCAGATCATTTAAGGAAAGCAAGTAATTTCTATTAAAAAATTGTTATTGTATAAAAGCAATAATATACTGCTGTTTGTGGGCATATCAGGAGTTAACCATGGTTATCTCTGACCAGAAGTGCAAAGCCCAAGTGATCAAATAACCATATCAACTGTGAGTAAATCTTGATATACCCATGCACACAATGTATTACTGTTTTACTGTAGGATTCTAATTTTCTGAAGGCCACCTTTACTCAACTTCTGCCTTTCAGGTAATGTATATACATGAAATGCTAGGTAGACAAGCCAGAAACTTCTACAATGCAACTTTCCCAAAAAAAAAAATGGATTTTTTTTCAGTTAAAAAATTCTCAAATCTCAAAACCTATATGTCTTCAATTCTTCAATTAGGCTCTAATGAAATAAATATTAGCAGCAGCAGAGTGAGAATAATGTAGATTGCAGAACAGTGAAGTGAATATAGACTACCACTCTTCTTTTTACTTTACCTCCTGCTAAAAAAAAAAAAAAAAAAAAGCCCCCGTGTACCCCCCCAATGTAGAGGGCAAATAGTCCCACATCCCTCAAACTTGTACATACCAACTCCGAGACCATCATACTTCGAAGAAAAGGGAATATTCAGAGAAATGGCCATCACAGACTTTGTACATGCATGCCTATTTTTTTGGCCATTCATTCTCCCTATTTCAGTATTCATTTAAGTGAGTCCTGACATTTCAAAAAGTTATATCACAATTACCTTTGTAATATGGGGTAAAGCAGGCCTTACCAGTTTAGTTAAGCCTCTGTGTTCTCCTCAGTTGTTCTTTAGCTGTATTATTGTTACTGCTATTCAAGATGCAAGTTTGCAGAAACTCAGATGATGTTACCATACTAGAATATGTTGCAATTTTATTATCCACATATCTCTGTCATTTATAAAAGTCATGATCTGTCTTACGAGAATTCCTTATTTCATAAGGAATATGTGTCTCATGATATATCATACGAGTTATTACCAACTTCCACATTCTTTTTGTCTTCTTAAGATGTGACAAAATTGGACTCCAAATTGGGGTTTCTTTTACACTATTTTACAACTTTTGAAATTGTGTTTTTGGACCAATAATGACTTTCCACAAATTTTACCCATTTCATTTTAAGTGTTATGCATTTTGACAGGTTTAAAATATTTACTAAACCTGCCCTCTTAAGCTCACATATCTATGTTTAACTGATGACTTACAATGTGACAGCAGGTTTGTATTGTTCTAAATTTGTTTTCTGTATTATATGTACCATCACTCTAAAAAGTAGTTTCCCACCTAAATATCCAATTCAGCACAGTTAAGACATCAGCAAAGGATTCTTGTTCTTTACATGCTCTCCATCTGCAGTTATGTCTACACTTACTTTAGCTATCTGTTTGTAGTTAATATTTTGGCAATGAATATGCCACCGGGATATTCTCTAAAGCATGGTGCAACCTTAGTCTGTGTTACTTGGCACACCTCGACCTTCTCAATAAGAGTTCTTTGTCTGGCTGTAAAAGGACCATTGTTTCTGCTTCAAAGCACTTGAGGTTCATAAGGGAAATTTGCATGCACACAGCCTTCAGACAGCTGCACTTGTTTATATGGACTGTGAATGGCAAGCAGCCTAAGCTATGGTTCTAAACTACCTGACCTCTAGTAGTGACAAACCACAGAAAAATTCCAGAAAAAACTGTATCACAATGAAAACCATGCATCTGTCAATAAGATTAATTGACTTGAGAAACACAGAACAGGAAACTAACACACCTAAATTACTCTTTTTGGCTGGCAGTGAAATGTTTGGATTGCACAACTATATTAAAATGGAGATAGTAAGCAAGGAATACAGCAACATCTTTTAATGGAAAATTGCTTACTCTAATCTTATCGTTAACTAGCCTGTCTTCTTCATCCTCGTCAAATTCCTTCTGTGGATAAACATCAATTCCATTGGATCGCAAGTCTTCTCTGATCTGTCAGGAATATTAAACAAGGGCTTAGTCAGAGCGATAAATAATGATAGAAATGAGCAACTTCAGTACTTGTCTTTCTAACCTTAGAATGAAGATCCTTATTATTGCATTTTCTGGTGTGTTACATATATTTCTACTGAAAGCACTTGAAATAATGTTCTAAAAAATACTTTTTCTGAAGTTAAAGGCGTATAAAGCAAATCTCTTTTTCACTTCCGTGGGGTAGGGGCCCTATCTTTGCCCCTTGCATGTATCAGACTTCTGCATTGCCATGCTTTCCTACTAGATTAGTCTGTCAACATTTTCAGTGTTATTCTGACTATCCTTAAAAACATTTTGTACGTATAACTATTATACTACATACATTCTGATGCTTCTTTGTCTGTCATGTGCCTGAACGTCTTATGGCATCATCTGTAGTTATGCCAAAGATTCAACAGGTGTAGGTTCAGTGGCCCACACATCTGGATAGAGATCTCTGGCCAGTAGTATATTCACATGACTTACTTTCTAAATCTAGGACTTAAGCATCAAAGCTGAAAATGTAATTATTTATTTATACATTTGTTTACAGAATTAGCTGGTTCATCTCATTATACTTTTCAGCCAACATCTGAGCACAAGGCAAACAAAGCTGAAACAGTTTTAAACACTCCCGTAACATGGTACACGTTCCAAGTCATAAGACAGAATAATGTACAGGCAGAAAGAAACTCAAAACTAACTGCTTATAATCAATGCGACAAATGCTGCAATAAAATGCAGAACACAGTTAATGCAATTGAATAGTCACACTGAGCACAGATTATGAATGTCAATGAAGCCCAGTGTTAAGTAACTTTAGCTCTCATGAAAAGGTTCACTGAAAAATTACAGTTGTGTACACTTACCATAAATGTAGATGTTCAAGTGTATTCACTGTTGCAGCCATCACATTTGGGTTATCTGCTTGCAGTAGCCCTCAGTCGGCCTGATTATCAAAGTATTGGGTCCTGCGTTGGTTGCTGTCTCATCTTCCGTGATGTCAGGTAGTCAGGGGTGTAAAGCATGCAGCTGATGCCTTACATCAGTTTTTCTTGCCACAGATGTCAGGTGCCCCCCCTTAATGGGAAGCAATTAAATTTTATATATATATATATATATATATATATATATATATATATACATACAAGGTTATACCTCCAACAAAAAATGCAAATACACCAAAAAGCTTTTAAGTATAGTAAAGGAGAACAGTGGTATAGCCAAAGTCAGGGGGCTGGAGGGAGGGTAACCAGGACTGCAACAGTGAATGCACTCGAACATCTACATTTAAGGAAGTGTACACAACTGTACTATGTTCTTCATGTTTCACTGTTGCAGTCATCACATTTGGGTAGATTCCCAAAGCTAAGGATGGGAGGAGGAGTTTATATAGCATTAGGACCAGCTAAAAGGCCCTACAAGATGGCAGTGGCAAAGCCAGCTCTGGATTTAGAGAAAACTGGCAAATGGTAATGCTTGGTGAAAGTATGTACAGAACTCCAGGTAGCAGCTTCTAGGATGTCTCTGGTAGGGACACCTCTGAGAAAGGCTGTAGAGGTAGATGCAGCCCTGGTTGAACAGGGTCTAATCCCCTGTGGGATAGGTTTTCTATGGTGCTTACAGCAGAAATGTATGCAATGGCCTATCCATTTAGAAATGATTTGCTTTGAAATAGCCTTCCCCTCTGCCCCTGCAGCAAATGCCACCAGCAGTTGTTGAGATTTCCTTTGAGGTTTAGTCCTGTCCAAGTAAAGTCTAAGTTGTCTTGTCTGTGCACATCTAAGGAGTGCAGTATCCATTCCCCTTTGTTCTGTGAATTAGAAAAGAAAGTTGGCAAATGAATGGACTGAACTGATTAAGAGTCACACTGGAAACCACCTTGGGCATGAAAGAGGGATTGGTCCTGAGGGACACCATGTCCGCATGAAAGATGATTAAAGGCTCCACTGCCATAAGGGCCTGTAATTCAGATACCCTTCTTGCTGAAGTGATTGCTAAAAGGAAAGCTGTTTTCCAAGAAAGGAATTTTAACTCTGCAGTTGCAGCTGGCTCAAAAGGGGGAAGAGTGAGTTTTTCCAATACAAAATTAAGGTCCCAGGCTGGAGTAGGGGCTCTCCTGGGTGGTCTTAAGTTTTTGGCCCCTCTGAGGAACTGCTTGAGCAGAGGGTAAGAAAAAAAGCGTGGTTCTGTGTTGTAATGAGCTGAAATGGCTGAGGCGTGAATTTTAATGGAGGAAAAGGAAAGGCCCTTGTGAAGCATCTCAGTCAAGTATTGAAGAATCTGAGGTAAATTGGGTGCTGATGTGGATATCCCTCGAGTTTGGTTCCAGGCACAGAATCTTTTTCATTTTTCAGCATAAGATTTTCTAGTACTAGGCCTCCTTGCCACCAAAATGACATCCAGCACTTGTTTACTGGGGGATGGTAACAGAGAGATTAGGTAATTAACCAGGCTGCCAGGTTCAGGGTTTGCAGCTAGGGGTGCAGAATCTGGCTCTCCTGCTGAGACAGCAGGGTAGGGATCTGAGGCAGGTGCCATGGGGCCAGCTGTGACACACTGCGCAGGAGGGGGTACCAGTGCTGGCATGGCCAGTCTGGTGCAATCAGTATCACCTTTGATTTGTCCTGTTTGATCTTTAGTAGCACTTTGGAGAGGAGAGGCAGAGGAGGAAAGGCATAAACTGATAGATTTTTCCAGATGAACGACAGAGCATCCACTTTCCAATCTTGTTTATGGGGAGTCCGTGTACAGAATTTGTCCAATTGGTAGTTCTGGGGGACACAAACAGGTCTATATCCAGGATCCCCCATTTGTTGATCAACATGTTGAAAATCTTTGGTTCCAGTTTCCACTCGTGTGGGTCCATGAGATTTCTGCTTAGTTCATCTGCCAGTGTATTTAGTTTTCCTGGCAGGAATTGAGCCTGTAGATGCACTTGGTAGCTCAAGGCTGTGTTCCACAGAGCCATGGCTAGTCTGCAGAGGGGGTAAGAATGAGTACCTCCTGCTTGTTTATGTACCACATAACAGTGGTGTTGTCTGTCTTTACCATTAATTGTCCTGGAAGAATGTGGTCCTTGAAGGCTGTCAGACCATTCTGTACAGCTAACATTTCTTTTTGATTAATATGTAGGTGCATTTGACTTGGGTTCCATTTGCCCTGAATGCACTTCCCTGCCAGGTGAGCCTTCCATGCATAGTCTGAAGTGTCTGTTGTTAGGGTTTGGGTGGCAGGGGGTAGAGTGAATGGTAGTCCTTTGTTTTGGTGGCAGGCCTCTGCCCACCAAAGGAATTCTAACTGTATGCAAGGTATGACAGGAATCATTGCTTCCAGATCCTGAGAATGTTGACCGCATAGGCTTTTTAGATACCATTGTAGTTTCCTCATATGCCGTCTTGCATATGGAATTAATAGAATGCACGAGGCCATGAACCCCAAGGTTTGCAGTATTTGCCTTGCAGATAGCAGGGTTTTTAGTTTGAAGTAAGTTGTCAAATGAATTTGTTTCTCCAGCATGAGGAAAGCCATCTGGGAAGCTGTGTTCAAGCTTGCTCCCAGGAATATAATTTGTTGACAGGGTACCAGATGTGATTTCTTTTCATTTATGGTGTACCCCAGACAAGTTAACACCTTTTGTACAAATGCTAGATGGTTCAGAAGAATGTCCTGGCTTTCTGCTTGAATTAGACAGTCGTCCAGGTATAGGTATATTTGAATATTTCTTTGCCTGCAAAATGCAATGACTGGAGCTAAGCACTTTGTGAATCCCTGAGCGCAGTAGATAAGCCAAAGGGCAGTGCAGAGAACTGATCGTGCATGCAGCCTGCTTTGATGCACAGCTATTTTCTGCAAGATGCCCTGATTGAGATGTGCAGGTAGGCTTCCTTTAAATCCAGTACTGCCAACCAGGCATCTTTGCCCAACATGGGAAGCAACTGGTGAAGAGTTAGCATCTTGAATTTGGGAATCACCAAAAAGGAGTTTAGGATAGACAGGTCCAGGATAGGATGCCATGAGTTGTCTTTTCTGGGTACCAGGAAAAGTCTGGAGGAGAAGCCTTGTCCCTTTTCCTCTTCTGGTAAAGTCTGAATAGCCTTGAATCTTGAGAGAGAGAGTATTTGTTTTTGAGCCTCTGCCCACTGATTTGGGGGAAGATCTGGCCAACCGTTTGGGGTTGGTAGAGTGCGGAAGTGAAATCTGTATCCTTGGGAAACTAGGTTTAAAATCCATTTGTCCTGGGTAATGAGTTCCCAGTTTTTTTCTTGCAGAGCAATCTTTCCCCCCTAATGGAGCAGTCAGTTGAAAAGTGCTTGGAAGTTTTAAAGTTAAGTCATTGAGACAGCTTACCATAGGGGGAGTCTTACTACTCCCTGATTTGGAAGTGGGAGCACTCCACTGCTTAGTCCTGTGCGTACCCTGGGACTGAAGCCTGGGTGTTCTGCTGGTTCTAGTTTGAACTGAGCAGGCCTGGAAGAGGCAGGAAAGGACCAATTTTCTGAGGGCCAATGCCTACTAAATCTAGGAGGCTGCACTGGTAAGAAATCTTTAACAGTTTGCATAGATTTAGCCTCTTCCTCCATCTTCTTAAGAACTTCTTCTGCTTTGTTGCCAAACAGGTGGGTCCTGATTTAAGGGAACATCCAGCAATTTAGTTTTAACATGATCTGGCAGAGATTACTCCTTAAGTCAAGCATGCCTTCTAAGTATGGACCTGGTGACAGCAGCCCTGGAAGATGCCTCTAGTGAATCAAAACCACATTGCAAAGTATGTTTTCCAACTTGTTCAGCAGAATGCATTAAATCATGTAAATCCTTATTTTCAGCACAATCAGGAATCAACATCATTTTCTGTTTAAGCAATCCAGTAATATGCTGCTGATACTATGAAACTGGCAACATAAGGCCCTGATGGCAAAGGTTGCAGAGGTGTATACCTTCTTACCCCATCTATCCAGGGCCCTGGAATCTCTATCAGAGGGGGTAGGATTATTGGCAGTAGTAGTCTTAATGCCCTTGGGTCCCTGTGAAATGGTCTCAGGGTCTGCAATAGGATTTTTAAGAAGGAACTTATGAGAATTAGGAACCCTGTAATATCTTTCAGGTTTTCTGGGAGCAGGAGATAAAGAGGGGCCAAGCTAGATTCTGAAAAGGCATCGTCAACAATGTCCAGCACAGGAGGTATAGCTAAAGGCCTGTGTTGGGGCAGGAGTAAGAAATCTCTAAGCCTCTTTTTAGAAACGGCTTTCCCAGTGAAAATGTTCCCTAAGAGTATGCAAGATTTCACCAAAAGAAAAATCATCTGGGGGTGAAGTAGAGGGAATAGAGTCCTCTGCATCAGAATCCTCATAGGTAGATAAGAGTAAATCCTGGTCATCAGAAGAGACAGAAATATCCGAATCCTGGTCAGAAGTATCATAAGCAAATTCAGTCCTAGGTCTCTTAGAGGGGGAAGGTTAGCTTCCCCTGATTAAAGTAACAAGGTCTTCAGCCATTCTTATAATTTGTTTTTTAGGCCTAGGGGAATGACCATGTGGTCTGGGCATCAGTTTCCTAGGCATGGTTCGAGTTTTAGGCCTGAATACACCCTCAGAAGTTGGTGCCTGCATAGCGGCTCCGGACCCATCCAAGGTAGATACATCCATAGGTCCCACAGTTAAAGCAACTTGCGGCATACTGGACTCCAAATGGATCTCAGAAGAGGCCTGCGAATCTGAAGTATTGGGTATCAGGGGCTGTGAAAGTGCCTCATTGAGTACCGGCGAACTGGCGACTAGTTTAGGAGAAGCATTGTTGGCAGCTTTGGACCTAGGTGGCCTGTCTCTGTCTTTATCTTTGCGTTTTTTCAGAAAGCCGGTAGTCAGGTGGCTTACCGAAGACATATCTGGATAATTGAACAGAGTACCAAAATATTTAGAAGCGAAAATGTACCAACAACGAATAGTTCATGGATTAAATAAGGCACAAAACAGACAGTGAGGTACGTCGTGGTCAGGGCCTAGGCAAGCAATACAGTACGAATGAAAATCTTTATGAGGTATTTGCTTTCCACAAGAAATACAATTATTGACTTTTACTGACATTGGCTTAGGGCAAGAAAAAGTTTCCCCAACAGGGTACTTAGCTTTAGTTGAAGACTTCGGTTCTGAAACTCGAAAATGAAAATTTCAGGAGTTGGCTGACTGGCACTTGTGAACTGCTTCTGCTTCAGGCACCGCATGGCACGAAAGACTGATGTAATGGTGTCGGCTGCATGCTTTACACCCCTGACTATCTGATGTCATGAAAGATGAGACCGCAACCGATGCAGGACCCAAGACTTTGATAATCAGGCCGACCGACGGTTATTGCAAGCAGATAACCCAAATGTGGTGACTGCAACAGCGAAACAAGAAGATCATCAGTATATTGTGTGAGCGTTTTGTTGAGATTGAGCCTGTGTAGTAGTTAGCAATATAAGCTGGGAAGACTTTTGGTCTTTCAATGTACAATTCATGAGTCAGTGCTTTTAAATTTAGGTATTCAGTTGAACTGATGGTCATAACACTAGTGCTAGGACTTCTGGATCAGATCAGTCTGAATTGACATAATATATCTGTAGCAGTTGCAGACTTTAAAAGGGGATGATTCAGGCAGCCACCTGTGGCCTCAGCAAGGCCTCTGTCTATTTGAAATAAATTTATTATGTTCGGCACTGCTAACTCATTTCAGTTGTGAACAGTTAGTTGTTAAAAGAAAATAAAAATGCTTGTAAAGTTGTTTGTTTAAATGTCACCACAACAAAATAATTTTGCTTACATTTGGGAGTCTAATTTGGATGTTTGTGCATGTGAAGTACATGCCCATGACCCTGAGATGGAGAGATCAATGTGCATTAGTATAGGGGAGGTTTGAATGACTGACAGTGGTAGGAAACCAGGATCTACTTTAAACAAGTCTATGATTTCACTCTATATTTTTGGTCAGTTCCTCATAAATATTGCTTGATTTGGCACAGCATTTAACCCAGATTCCTGCTGAAAGCAGTTAAGAGGTCTCCCCTTTCCTTTTTAAATCACAGTCTGATCAGGTGTACACAGTAAAATGGCTTAAATTGCTGAGTGGTGAGGGTGGGGGCTGCTTGTGGATAACTTAGCTTCTTAATCATCATCATCATTTTCTTTCGGCTGTTCCCGTTAGGGGTCACCACAGTGGATCATCTGTTTCCATTTCTTCCAGTCCTCTGCATCTTGATCTGTCACACCAACCACCTGCATGTCCTCTCTCACCACATCCATAAACCTCATCTTAGGCCTTACTCTTTTCCTGTTACCTAGTAGCTTCATCCTTAGCATCTTTTTCCCAATATACTCAGCATCCCTCCTCAGCACATGTCCAAACCAATGTAATCTTGCCTCTCTGGCTTTGTCTCCAAACCTTCTAACCTGGGATGACCCTCTAATATACTTATTCCTAATCTTGTCCACCCTCGTCACACCCAGTGAAAATCTTAACATCTTTAACTCTGCCACATCCAGCTCTAATTCCTGCCTTTTTGTCAATGCCACTGCTCCAACCCATATAACATATAGCTGGTCTCACTACCCTCTTGCAGACCTTCCCTTTCACTCTTATTGGTACTCGTCTGTCACAAATCATTCCTGACACTCTTCTCCACCCAATCCATCCTGCCTGTACTCTCTTCTTCACCTCTCTTCCACACTCACCATTACTCTGAACTATTGATCCCAAGCAATTAAACTCATCCACCTTCACCACTTCTACTCCTTGCATCCTCACCATTCCTCTATCCTCCCTCTCATTCACACACATATATTCTGTCTTAGTCCTGCTGACCTTCATTCCTCTTCTCTCTAGAGCATATCTCCATCTCTCCAGGGTCTCCTCCACCTGTTCCCTACTCTCACTACAGATCACAATGTCATCTGCAAACATCATAGTCCACAGGAACTCCTGTCTGAACTAGTCTGTCAACCTGTCCATCACCAATTGCAAATAAGAAAGGGTTCAGAGCTGATCCTTGATGTAATCCCACCTCCACCTTAAACACATCCGCCACTCCCACAGCAGATCTCACTGCTGTCACACTACCATCGTACATATCCTGTACCACCCTTACATACTTCTCTGACACACCCGACTTCCTCACAGAATACTACAACTACTCTCTAAGCATCCCATCATATGCTAAGTCTACAAAAACACAATGCAACTCCTTCTGACCCTCTCTGTACTTCTCCATCGACACTTTCAGAGCAAACATCACATCTGTAGTGCACTTTCCCAGATGAAACCATACTGCTGATCACTAATCATCACCTCCCTTCTTAAACTAGCTTCCACTATTCTTTCCCATAACTTCATGCTGTGACTGATCAATTTAATCCCTCTGTAGTTACTACAGCTCTGCACATCACCCTTATTCTTAAAAATCGGTACCAAAACACTTTTTCTCTATTCCACAGGCATCCTCTCACTTTCCAAGATTTCATTAAACAATCTGGTTAGAAACTCCACTGCCATTTCACCTAAACACCTCCATGCTTCCACAGGTATGTCATCTGGACCAACAGCCTTTCCATTCTTCATCCTCTTCATAGCTATCCTTACTTCCTCCTTGCTAATCCATTGCACTTCATGATTCACTATCCCCACATCATCCAACCTTCTCTCCCTCTCATTCTCTTCATTCATCAACCCCTCAAAATATTCTTCCTATCTGCTCAACACACTGTCCTCACTTGTGAGTATGGTTTCCCTCATTACTGCTGCACATCTTTCCTAGCTCGGTCCCTCTGTCTAGCCAATCGGTACAGGTCCTTTTCTCTCTCCTTAGTGTCCAACCTTTCATACAACTCTTCATATGCCTTATCCTTAGCCACCTCTGTCTTTGCCATGCACCTCATCTCCTTATACTCCTGTCTACTTTCTTCATCTCTCAGACAATCCCACTTCTTTGCCAACCTCTTTCTCTGTATACTCTCCTGTACTTCCTCACTCCACCACCATATCTCCCTTGTTGTCCTTCCTCCGTCCAGATGTCATCCCAAGCACCTTTCTAGCAGTCTCCCTTACTAGCTCTGCTGTAGTTATCCAACTATTTGGTAACTCTTCACTGCACCCAGTGCCTGCCTTAACTCCACCTCACAATTACCCTTTTTCAATTTCCACCATTTGATCTTTGGTGCTGCCCTTACACTCCTCCCTCCTCTTCTTGCTCACCAACGTCATCCTACAAACCACCATCCTATGCTGCCTAACTACACTTTCCCCAGTCACCACTTTACAGTCTCCAATCTCCTTCAAACTGGCTCTCCTCCATAAGATATAATCCACCTGTGTGCATCTTCCTCCACTCTTGTATGTAACCCTATGCCTCCTCCCTCTTGTTAAAATACATATTCACCACAGCCATGTTCATCCTTTTCGCAAAATCCACTACCAACTGACCTTCTGCATTCCTTTGCTTAACACCATACCTACCCATCACTTCCTCATCCCCTCTGTTCCCTTCACCAACATGCCCACTGAAATCTGCTCCAATCACCACTCTCTCACCCTTGGGTACAGTCATCACCACTTCATCCAATTCACTCCAATGTCAACTCATTTTTTAATCATTTAGCTTTGCAGAACTAGGGTACATTTGTTTGAAATAAATTGGAATATTCGTGGTTACAATTTGTGTGAAATAGAACTAAAAATTCACTGTATTGACAAATGTTACAGTAGCCTTAGCTTATATGGGTTATATCTTGCCAAGGATGCAACAGCCATCTAGCTTTCAAAGCTTTAGGCCACCTTCCACACAGCCAAACCAGCCAGCATGGGCTGGGCTGACTAAAAGGACAGGTTTGGGTTCCAAGCCCTTCAAAGCGTTCTTGCTGCTGAAGAGTACGCTCTTCTGAGGTTTTTGTGGATATCAGCTTGTGCTGTTACTTTGCAAGTTCCCTTGGGGGGGCTTTCAAAAAAATTGTTTTGTTTGATAACACGTTCCTGTTCAGGAAAGTTATTTTAAAGCTAGGATTTTGTATTTTAATGGACTTTCATTTGGCTAAAAATTTGCCTAAGCCACAGGTGGGTGATGTAGTCATTAGTTGTACCACAGACCACTCATCTTTACTCGAGATCCCGCTGGCATAGCATCTATTGTCAATACAGACTGAGGGTTAGCCAAGTCCTCTGTGGCTGTTGGGGTCCCCTCAGTGGTCAACGGTGAGACACATCAGTCCAGGAACAGGTTTTGTCAGAATGTTGTGTCCATCACTGGGAAAGCTGCTGCTGCCATCATTAACATCTCTGTCGGTCCCATTTTTTTCTGTCAAAAAGAAACAGAAAACTAAACATGCATCTACTACTACACCAATTTCTTCGAAAAAAGAGTAATTTACTGAGTCTGGCTCAGGGTTTAACTCTAGATATTGATCCTTTTTATAAATTAGTTTCTGGTGAAAGAATGAGGGATACCTCCCCTGAACAGAATCAAGATTCTGAATCTGGACAGGAAGATGAATGGAAAGATACAAGGATTTCTCTTCAGGTTTCTGACTCAGGCTAAGAGGAGAGCTCCGTTTCTGAATCTCCATGTGGGGTTTTCCTTTATCTTACGACTATTTCAAGAGTGTACCAGTGTTTTCAGGCAGGTGGCCATGGTGGTGCAGCGGTTAGCATTGCTGCCTCACAGCAAGAGATTCTCTGGTTCAATCCTCTGCTGGGGTGCCTTCTGTGCGGAGTCTGCATGTCCTCCCTGTGGTCACGCAGGTTTCCTCCCACATTCCAAAGACATGCTGTAGGTGGATTGGACACTCTAAATTGGCCCTAGGCTTGAGTGAGTATGTGTGCCTTCTGTGGAAGGTTGGCCGCCGGGCTGGCAACTCAACACTGTAAAACTCCACTGCCAATCATGAGCGGACAGGTAATTCACTGTGGCGACCCCTAACCGGGAAAAGCTGAAAGAAGAAGAAGACGACCAGTGTTTTCAGGGGGAGGACACAGGTTTCTGAGTCCAAAAGAAAATACTATGAGCTGGTAAAGAAGAAATTTCCAGAACCTTCACCTATTCTTCCAGTAATGTCTGCTTCACAAGACGTGTGTTACTGTCTGTAATTTTCCTGACAGCCAGCTGCCTCTAAATAAAGAAGACAAGTTTTTATACACTCTTTCCAAACCTGACACAGCAGAAATAGCTTCAGTTACTCTTACTACTCCTAGACATTTAGTTAATTCATATCCTTCTCTTTCTGATAACGATGGGAAGTTGAGAAGTACGGGAAAAAGTGAATGTTTCTGGAACTTTGGTTTTCAGAAACTGTCAGGCTTGCTATGACTAATTGTGAAAGTAGGAGGACCATTTTGTCTGCAGTTTTTTCATACAAAGAAAATCTGCTTTTAATAATCTAGTTTCTTCTATTGTACAAGTCACTACTCATTGTTTACAATCAGTGTACGACTCAGTTGATGCTTTTTCTATGGCTGTGGCCACTGGTACTGTTTTGAAATGGATTGCTTGGCTGCATTCTCAGAACCTCTCAGATGGTATTAGAAAATACGATTTTAAATTCTCCTTTGGATAAAAGTTTAGCTTGTGGCCCTCTCTGCTGCAGAGGTGATCAAAAAGTCTGATGAAGGAGATAAGTTGATAGAGAATCTATAAGATGTTTCAGCCCTCTTTTTCAAAATTTTCTAAGGTATTGTTTAACCCCTCATCCAATTTTGGCAAAAAAGTACAGGTAGAGACATTTATGAAAAAATGGCAAAGGGGTTCCAAAAAGAATTCTGAAACCCCCGAAATCCAAGGGCATTCCAAGTCTATTTCAGGGACCTTTGTTCCCCCCTCCACCCCTTGCTCCCTGGGAGACCATTTTCCCCTCCAAAAAATCTAAATCTCTACATTTCACCTTGGCAACAGATGGCAGTGGAATGAAATTCTTCCTTTCCAGGGGTAATCCCTTGTCCACCAGACCAGACTCTTATTTCTACCTGTTGTTCATCACATGTTGTCCCAGGGAGTGATAGAACCAATTCCTGTACCCCAGGTGGGAAAAGGTTTTTAAGGATGTTTTAGTGTCAAAGAAAGAAGACTGCTGGATACCAGTTCTGGGGCATTCTTTCTTAAACCTGTTTGTGATCGTGCTAAACTTCAAAACGCTGTCACTTCACAACCTGTTACCTCTTCTTCATTCACGTTTCCTGGTAGCAGTAGATTTAAAAGGTGATCATCACATCCCTATTCATCCAGACTTCAGGCATTTCATAAAGGTTTTGTGCATCTGGATCACATTATCAGTAATCTGCCTTACCCTTTGGACTATCCACTGCATCATGTGTGTTCGCAAAATGTCTAGTTCCAGTTATAGCTCACTGCAGATTACAGGGTATCCACATTTTTCCACATTTAGATTACTTGCTTATTTTTGTAGAGTCTTTCTCAGGAAACTCTCACTTGATCACTTGATTGAGTGCCCTCTTACACAGGCTGGGATTCCAAGAGAAAACATTCAAAAATCTTTTTTGACTCCTTCACACAGGATTTCTTCCTGGGGTGTCAGCTAGACATCTCAGTTCAAAGAGCTTTTCTTCCACAGGCAAAAACAGATTTATATCCAAGGTTTCCCCACTCAGACTTCAGTCAGTGCGAGTGAATACCTCAGGATTTTGGGTCTCATATCATCTGTGATTCTCATAACAGCCCTAGCAAGACTCCACATGAGAAAGATGCAATAGTATCTGAAGTCTCTCCGATGACATCAGCATCATCATCTGTCCTTTCAAATCCCAGTGCTGCGTTGGTCAGAAGGAAAATCACTTGGCTGAGAAAGCACATCTCATTAAATCCAGGTCTCCTTTTCTCCATCCCTGTTCCAAAGCAGTAAGTCACCACAGACGCCTCTGCCTTTGCTTGGGAGGCAGTTTCAGGAGGGATTAAAAAAATGCAAGGTGTGTGGGACACAAAGACAGATGCAAGCACATAAACATATAAAAGAGATGCTTGCCCTGATCAAGGCATTCAACTCTCTAAATCATCTTTGGTCTCCAGGACCTCTTCAAGTTGTTACGGAGAAAACCAAAGTCACATGGCACATCAACAAGCATGGAGGAACCAGGTCATACCCTCTTTGCAGGCTAGCAACAATAGCTTGGAATACAGCTTCATAGCAGAGTCTCACTCTACAATAACCCTACATTCCATCAGAGCAAAACTGTACATCAGACAAGTTGAGCAGGACAAAGGCAGACTCGCATGAATGGAAAAAAGATCAGGGGGCTTCCAAGATTTGATCCACCTGTGGGGAAGTGTCTCAAGTAGACCTATTAGTCTCCTCCATGAACTATCAGCTGGCAAGCTCCTGCTCCAGGACTCCATGCAAGAAGGCCTGGAAGGCAGGTGCCTTTTTTCCTTGGACAGGAATTTTCCTGTATGCTTTTCCACCCTGTCCATGGATATCTATGGTACTTCTGAAGATTCCAAAGGAATCTCCCAAGATCATTTTCTGACTCCCTTCTGGTACAGGCAAGAGTGAGTCCCCTTTCTTTTGGAAAACTTTGGAAGCTGGACGTCTGTAACCCATATAGCTAAGGGTGTTGCAACAGTGATCATTCAAACATCTACTGTTTTGGTAGGCGTTCTTAAACAACTATACTTAATGTAGTTCTAAATTATGTCTCGCAGAATACTCAGGATTGTGTCTCTCACTTTAGACTTGCTCCTCAAAATTGGTTCTGATGATTGCTGTTATCGAGTATTAACCAAATTTGAGTTTTAGGCTTCATATCTTTAAGAAAATTCATGCTAATGAAAAACAGAACTATTTTTAATATCTGTCCCAGAGTTTACATTTTTCTTTTGGAAGCACATCAAGTCATTAAACATAATGTTGGCAAATGCAAAAACAGCTAGTGCTGTTCGCCAAAATTACTTTCACCAACAGTGGAATTTGCGTTTTAATCCATTTCTGTGCAACTTCAAGAAGTGGTGTACATAAGTCAGGAGGGTGTTACCCTGCAAAAACAAAATTGTAAGTTGTTCAAAGGTGGTTTCAGTGTACCATTTTCTTTCGTTTTTTGTTTTGTTTTTTTTTTAACTGTTCACTGAAATTTTCAGTGACTCAACATTAAATCCATTTCTCCTTCATTTTTTTGGCTTTGTCCCTTATTCTTTCATTAAGGTGCTGACATGCTGAGAAGCAGTTTTATTCTTTTTTTTTTTTTTCTACCACAGCCACATGAGGTGTACCAATAAAAGTGGCTATTACTGCTAAGTGTAGGCTGTTTCAGGATGAAGAGAAGTTGCTCTCTTGTTAACCGCCTGGGTTTGCAGGACTTGGGTGTGCATTTGCGTGAAGTTGGAATACGTGTGCTTATTTTTTCCAAAACAATATCGTAACTCCCAGCTGTCCCTGATGTCACAGAATACTTTGGATTTTTGCCCCCCAACTTTAAAATTTGTATTTTGTTTTTTTTTTTGTTGGGAAGTTGTTAATTGCAATCTCCAGGCATAACAAGAAATTTAAGAATCATATTTCATAACCTTCCGAAAATGCACACTAATGCAAATTAAAAAAAAGCATTTAAATATACAAGACAAATATTTAAAATCTGTCCATGACTTGGGGCTTTGTCCAGTATAATTGGCCTTGTTCCTAATTCTTGTACTAAGAGGTTGAGAGTTGTGTGTTATCACAACCATATGATGTGTATTCACAGCAAAGTGACTATAAAGTACAGTTTTGTACCTACCATAAATGTAGATGTTCGAGTGCTAATACAGCTGCAGTCATAACAGATGGGTTCTCCTGCCGTCAGGCGGGTCCTCGGTCAGCCGAATTCCAAAGTCTAGGTCCGGCGTCGGTTGTCGTCGCTTCTTCCCTGACGTCAGTGCGCCAGGGGTATAAAAGAACCAGCCAACGCCATTTTCTTCAGTTTTTCTTGCCCCAGATGTCAGGTGCCCCCAGAAGGAAGGCAATACATACATTTGTGTAATAAAGCAATGCAATATAATCAAAATGCAGTAGTTGCAAGCAAATACACCATAAAAGAATACCCCAATCAGGTTGTATGAGGAGGTGTTAGCCAATAGGCCTGTCCCAAGAGGGGAAGGAGGGAGGGAAACCTGGACTGCAGCTGTATTAGCACTCGAACATCTACATTTATCCTAGGTACAAAACTGTACTATGTTCATCGTGCATACAGCTGCAGTCATAACAGATGGGTAGAATCCCAAAGCTAAGAAAGGGGTGGTAGGCACTAGGTAGAACTAGGAGGAGCCAGAATGCCCTGCAAGACTGCAGTGGTAAAGCCTGCTCTAGTTTTGGAGTATAATGGTAGGTGGTAGTGCTTGGAGAAGGTATGCACAGAACTCCAAGTGGCTGCTTCCAAAATATCTTTGGTAGGAACTCCTCTGAGGAAAGATGCAGAGGTAGCTGTGGCCCTTGTGGAGTGAGATCTGATGCCTGCAGGTACAGGTTTACCATGAAAAGAGTAACAAAAGCGTATGCAGTGGGCTATCCATTTTGAGATTGTCTGTTTGGAAATTGGCTTCCCTTGAGCTCCTATAGCGTAGGACACAAAGAGCTGTTCTGATTTTCTGAAAGGCTTTGTTCTGTCCAAATAATAATGCAGCTGTCTGTGGATGTCCAAGGAATGTAGTAGTCTCTCCCCTTTGTTTTGAGGATTAGGGTAAAAGGTAGGTAAGTGTATAGCCTGATTCAAAGCTACCCTGGATACCACCTGTGGCATAAAGGATGGGTTGGTTCATAAGGAAACTCTGTCCTGATGGAAGATGATAAAAGGCTGCACAGCCATGAGGGCTTGTAGTTCCGATACCCTACGAGATGAGGTGATAGCCAGAAGGAAAGCTGTTTTCCAGGACAAATATTGCAAATCTGTTGAGGCAGCTGGCTCAAAAGGAGGCAAGGTCAGCTTTTCTAGAATTAAATTGAGATCCCAAGCAGGTATTGGTTGTTTCCTTGGGAGTTTTATATTCTTAGCCCCTCTGAGGAACTGTCTTAAGAGGGGGTGAGAGTATAAAGGTGGATCAGTGTTGTATTCTGCAGAAATGGCTGAGGCATGGTTTTGATGGAGGAGAATGAAAGTCCACTGCTTAGCATCTCAGCTAGATACTGTAATATTTGAGGTAAATTCAGTTTTCCAGGATTCTGGCCCTTTTTCTCATTCCAGGCACAAAACCGTTTCCATTTTGCGGAGTAAGCTTTTCTAGTAGACGGCCTTCTGGCCTCCAAAATGACATCCTGCACCTCCTTGGAGAGTAGGGTCTGTTGTGATGTTAAGGAATCTTCCATGCGGCCAGATTGAGTGTTTTCAGCTGACTGTGAAGAGTTATGAAGCTGTGCTGAGTCAGAAGAAGAGGCATTAGAAGTAGGGTCCATGGAGGGGAATGCGTCAGGCTCCTCAGGAGTGGGTACCAGTGCTGTCTTGGCCAGTCTGGAGCAATGAGAGTCATCTTTGGTCTGTCTGCTCTGGTTTTTAATAGAACTTTGGGCAGCAGAGGAAGAGGTGGAAAGGCATAAACTGTCATTGTTGTCCAACTGAAAGAGAAAGCGTCCACTCTCCAGGCCTGTGGATGAAAAGTCCTTGAGCAGAATTTTGTCAATTGGTGATTTTTGTGGGAGGCAAAGAGATCTAAGTCTGGCCTTCCCCATGCTTGAATTATCTCTGTAAAAACTTGAGGATGCAACTTCCATTCGTGTGGATCTGTCATATTTCTGCTTAGGTTGTCTGCCAGCGTGTTTTCCTTGCCTGGCAAGTACTGTGCTTGAAGTTCGATTTGTAATTCCAGAGCCATGTTCCAAAGTGACATGGCCAGCCTGCATAGGGGGTATGAATGGGTTCCTCCCTGTTTGTTTATGTACCAGACTACTGTGGTGTTGTCTGTCCTTATCAATAGTTGACCTGGATGCAGAAGGTCTTTGAAAGCTACAATAGCATTTATTACTGCTAGCATTTCCTTTTGATTGATGTGAAGGTGCTTTTCTTTTTGGGACCATTTGCCCTGAATGCACCGATCCGTCATGTGCGCCCCCCAGGCGTAGTCCGAGGCGTCTGTTGTGATGACTTGATTTGCTTGAGGCTTGCAGAATGGGAGACCTGTGTTTGTTTGGCATGCTTGAGCCCACCACAGAAATTCCTTTTGAAGACATGGAATTAGTGGTACTATTGTTTCCAAACTGTGGCTGTGTTGAGACCATAGGTTTTTCAGGTACCATTGAAGTTTCCTCATATGCATATGGGATTAGTAGAATGCAAGATGCCATGAATCCCAGAGCCTGCAGGATTTTCCTTGCAGTCAGCCTGGTGAAATTTGCTAGTGTTCTGAAATATTGAGTTAGTTGCCCCTGCTTCTCTGGCGTGAGGTAGGCCATCTGGGTGTTTGTGTCCAAGTTGGCACCCAGGAAAATTATTTTCTGAGAGGGTATTAGCCTTGATTTCTTTTTGTTGACTGTGTATCCCAGAGAATTCAACAACATTATTACAAAACCAGATGTTTCAGAAGTATGTGTTTGCTGTCCGCTTGGATCAGGCAGTCATCCAAATATGGGTATATTTGTATCCCTTGAAGTCTGCAGTAGGCAATTACTGATGCCAGGCATTTCGTGAATACTCTGGGCGCAGTAGATAAGCCAAAGGGCAATGCAGAGAATTGATAATGGGTTGAACCTGCAAGAAATCTGAGGTATCTTCTGCAATTTTGTCTGATTGGGACATGCAGGTATGCCTCCTTGACGTCCAATGTTACCAGCCAAGACTCCTTGCCCAGCATGGGAAGAAGCTGCTGTAATGTGAGCATCTTGAATTTTGGTACGAGTAAAAATGTGTTTAGGATGGATAGGTCCAAAATAGGTCTCCAATCTTTTCCCTTCCTTGGTACCAGGAATAGTCTGGAATAAAACCTTGACCTTGTTCGTGAGTAGGTACCTCTTGAATAGCTTTCATGTCCATGAGATCTGAAATTTGTCTTTGTGCCTCTGCCCTTTGATTGTGTGGCAGGTTTGGCATGCCTCTCATTTTTGGAAGGGTGTGAAAATGGAATCTGTAGCCTCTGTTTATAATGTCCAGGATCCATTTGTCTTTTGTGACAATATGCCAATTTTTTGAAAATAATGCCAGTTTTCTGCCTAAGGGTGCTGCCATTTGAGCCTTGCTTGGCATGCAAAGGGGAAAGTCATTGGGCTTGCTTTCTGAATGACTGCGAACTATCCTCACCACCTCTTTGTGTAGGAGCTTGCCACTGTCTGCCTCTAAACGATCCTTGAGATTGCCCTCTGCCCCTCGGGCGTCTGTATCTACCTCTTTGGGGTCTGTCCGTGGCTGGAAAGGACCAATTTTTGGAATACCAATTTCTACTGAAACGCGGAGGTTGTACCTGTAGAAAATCTTTCACTGTTTGCATTGATTTAGCCTTTTCCTCCATTTTCTTTAATACCTCCTCAGCTTTAACACCAAATAATACATCCTTTTGTAGAGGGGCATCTAGTAATTTAGCTTTGACATGATCTGGTAAGGATTGCTCCTTGAGCCAGGCATGTCTACGTATAACTGATCCTGTAACAGCAGCTCTACATGAGGCCTCTAGAGCATCAAAACCACATTGCAAGGTATGTTTACCCACTTGTTCTGCACTATGCATCAAATCCTGCAACTCCTTCAAGTCTGGTTGTTCAGGTTGTGACATTTTACTTCTCAATTGTGATAACAGAAACTGTTGGTACTTTAGCATATGAAACTGACAGTTTAATGCCCTCATGGTTAAGGTGGCCGAGGTGTATACCTTTTTTTTCCCCACATTTCTAAGGATCTGGAATCTCTCTCTGAAGGTAATGGGTTTTTAGCAGTGGAGGCCTTAATTCCCTTGGGGCCCTGTGAGATAGTTTCTGGGTCAGCCGCATGGCTTTTGTATAAAAATTGGTGTGAGTCAGGAACCCGGTAGTACCTGTCAGGCTTGACTGGGGCTGGAGGTAAAGAATCCGGGTTAAGGCAGGCCTCCGAGTACACATCATCTAGTATGTCTATGACAGGAGGTATAGCCAGAGGCCTGTGCTGAGGTAGCAAGAGAAAATCCCTAAGCCTTTTCTTGGAATCTGAGTACTCTTGGCCTTCCCAGTGGAAGTGTTCCCTTAAGGTATGCAAGGTTTCCCCAAATGAGTAATCCTCTGGGGGGGAGACAGAGGGAATGGACTCCTCAGCATCAGAATCTTCAAAAAGGGAGTAAGAATGTTCCTGTTCATCAGAGTGCTCTGAAATAATGGGGGCCTGGTCAGAGGAGGGATTCTTCCTCCACTCTGGGCCTTTTGTCCGGGGTTGAGAACCCCTGATAAGAGTAATCAAATCCTCAGCCATTTTAAGCATCTGTTTTTTAGGCATGGGGCCTGGAGAAGGGCCCTGTGGAACTTGTCTCTTAGGATGCATGGCTGCTTTAGACTTAGTGAAAGCCTTGATAGAAAAGAAGAGGAAGGTCTGAAGACACCTTGAGAGGTGGCAGACCTGTCTACATTTTGAGATTCACCACCAAGACTGGCTTCGGTATCTGTAGTCGGGGTGTGGGCCGAGGAGCCTGCGACCTCGGGCACAGAAGACACTACCAATGAAGTGTCGTCGGTAGGCAGGGGCTGCGTAGGCACCTCGCTGAGAACCGGACCACCTGTAGTCGGCTTTGGCGTGGTGTCGGTAGAGGCTGCGGACCTCGTGTGTCGGTCCTTATCTTTGCCTTTTTTAGACAAAACTGGAGTCTGAGTATCCGACGACATAATATAGTTAATTTTTTTGCCAAAATAGTGCTGGGCGAACTCCGCCCGATGCTTAATGGTGCGTTTGTTGAATGTAGCACAAAAGCGACAGACCGAGACGTCGTGGTCTGGGCCTAAGCAAGGAATGCAGAGGGAATGAAAATCCTTATGCGGTATTTGCTTCCCACAAGAAATACAATTATTAACTTTGTCTGACATCGGTCTGAGGCAAGAAAAGTTTCCCCAACGAGGTACTTAGCTTTCAAGAAATTGCAAAATTTTCGTAATTTCAGGAGCTGGCCGACCGGCACTTGCGAAATGCTTCTGCTTCGGGCACCGCGTGGCAAGAAAGACTAAAGAAAATGGCATCGGCTGGTTCTTTTATACCCCTGGCGCACTGACGTCAGGGAAGAAGCGACGACAACCGACGCCGGACCTAGACTTTGGAATTCGGCTGACCCAGGACCCGCCTGACGGCAGGAGAACCCATCTGTTATGACTGCAGCTGTATGCACGATGAACATCTGCTGGGGTAGGGGTCTGTCTGTGGATGAGAGTAATTTGTATCCTCTTGTTGTTAGCGGAGTTTAAACTATATGGCTTTACAGGACTACTGTGTATTTGGGTAAAGCAATTTAGAACACTTCACTGTGGCTATTGTTTTATCAAAATTAGACAAAGGATCATACCTCAACTGTCTACTTTCACCTCATATTTTTGGTCAGTTCTTCATAAAAGTTGGGGTGTTCTGTAAAATCACTGAGGATTGCAGCCACTAAATAATGACACATACTTGAGTTTCAGACTCCATATCCTTCTGAAAGTGCATGCTAGCAACAACCCTTTTATGTTAGTAACTTCCAAAGTTTATAAGAGCAATATTTAAAATATGTCCCTATTTTAGGGCCTTTGACCCCCCAATATTTTAGGCTTTGTCCAGATTTCTTGCACTAGAGGTTGAGAAGTATGTAGAGGTTCCTGACTGGGTCTCTTTCATAACCAGTTTATGTGCTCAAGACATGGATGCCAAAAACGTACCTTGACAGCAAAAAAACTTGAGAAGTAAATCTTGGCATCCATGTTGAGAAGACATAATTTGGGTCAAGATTGTGAGACTATCATAATTCTTTGCAGTGCATTCAGCATTATCTGATCAATGTACAACCAGTTACAAGTAATAAAAAGTGTAGCAGCATAGAGTTTTATGGGCTTTCATATCCTTTTACAGAAGGTAAAGCATTAGCACTGCCAAATAGACAACAGGCAGCAACGGTGTCACTCGAACAAATATCTTCAAAAGCTGTTATTCACTTTGTTTTGCCAAACCTTTTGTATTTTAGTATGACACAATTAATTATGTAAACAGATTTCAAAGGAGTTTTACCTTATGCTGCTGTTCTTCTCCAGATGGCACGGTCTACTGCTAATTCCTAGATCTAATCTTAGCATTTGGGAGTGCTAAACAGAAGCTTAAACAGAAGCTTGTTAAGCACCCTTCTGATATCAGAAAGATGCCTAGCAAGCTTGTTTTTTTTTCCCGTCTTTGGAGTGCAATCACAGAATTCTATGGATTCCATTTAATGTGCGGACACAGTCCAGAGGCTTTAATTTAAGGATACAAACATTGGTGGATTTTTTTTTTTTCTTTTTTTAATTAATCATTTAAAATGAATCAAAAAGGCGAATGCAAAAGATCATGTACATTTATACTGCCCCAAAAAAGTGTGTGCATGGGGACCCATGGCTTGACAACTGTCTGGGGGCAAGGTGCATTTAATTCACCACTGATCTGATGCATGATTTACAGCATCTGTTATACAGACCTGCTGAGCAGTGTGAAATTATTGGTTTATAAATTAAGGCTATAGTGAAAAGATTACATGACTTTACATCTGAGTAGTGGATTGTGTTCCAGGAAACATTGCTCATGGTTGAATGCACATAATACTTAGCTTGCTCAAATATCAAACAGAAGCCTGTGAGTTTTCATGACAGGAAAACAATGACATTCTCTTGACATCAAAAAATAAATCTCTCTTCATGAATCCTTGTATCTTGCCAATTAAACAAAGTCTTGCATAATGAAACCAAAACAATCAAAAAAATACTGAAATCCATAGCAAAATGTGAACCTCTTGACAAATCAGGATTTTGACATTTCTGCTTCACTGTCAATGTTCCTTTAAAAGGTACTTGATGAAGCACCACACTCCAAAGACTCAGGTTACTATTCATAAAACATTGTGCTTCAAGGAGTAGGGCTGGTATACTTGAACAAAATCCTTTGCCATTCAATAAAGAATTAGACACAATGGGACAACACCCTGTATGTGGTCATGCTCCACTGTGTACACACAAAATACTGTCTCATATCACACATGCTAAGTACCACTCCAATCGACCATACACAATTCCAAATGCATACAGTACCTGCATATAGGCAGTTCCCAATGACCTAGCTAATGGGATTACAGCTGAATACAAACAGGGTAATATGGTTTGCAAAAGTTTCGGTCCCTGTTCCCTTTTGATATGCTGATCAGATCACTGTACCACTGCTAAAGTAAAACTTGTTGCACAACAGCAACAACCTTCTGTGGCTCCAGGTAAACCTGGAATCACAAACTCACTTGCCCAACAAACTGCTTTTGATGAGCTTCCACCAACAGCAGACAACAGCAGCAGCATCAGGTCTCCTTATTACCATACTATGGTAATGGCCCTAGGTCTGCTGTCATGCTTAAAGAATGAATCATTTTTATGAATCACTCTTGGGCATAACTGTAGACCACAGTGCAGTTGGAGACAACAAAAACTTAGTAAGGTGCAATGCACATTAATAATTACATACAGCTACATAGGTACATTAAACCCTATGATGCTGTTGTTTTAAGATAAACTACAAAGCAGTGCTTTACTGCTACACGGTGCTTTTCCCACTGTGGAACAGTTATACTATGCACAATTCAAGAAAACTGTTTGACCTGTTGTATGCTGCCACTGAGTATCCTGAGGCATGCCTTCAGTGCACAACATTTTTGCATAATCAATTTATCTTTGATCGTCTAATTGTTTGACAGCACCCGGTTGGTTCAGCATACATAACAGGCAGGAATTGACTTAGGCTAGAATTATGTTTTTCTGTATGCGCTATCTAGCCATCACTAACAGAAAGATGTCCCATTTTTAGCTTACATTTAGCTTTTAAGTGACTTTGACTGACCTTTTGTTAAAGTAAGTAGTAGGAGAACTGTGGGATCTACTTCTACGTCAAAGACACTAGAAATGCTGAACTTTTCTACATTAGCCTGTTGTGTGCTTTGTAATTTCTTGCAAGTTTCAAGCATTTGAGGTGCATCGTAGAACATACATTTGGTTTGATGTGAGGTAATTATATAACTTTTGCATGCACAACACCAATGTTCTTCACAGAATGTGTTTGAAGTTTTTCCGGATCATTAATATACATGTACATTTGGTTAGAATGCCTAAATCATCCACAAATAAGGATGTATTAGTACTCATCAGAGATAATTAAGACTGTTGATGCACACTGAGATTAAGTGTCCCTGAACTAACTCTTTAAAGAAATCATTTGCTTTTGTAATGTTAGGTGTTTTGATGATATTTTTTTTTAAGTAATTCTGTAATCAAATATATTATACGCTTTGGAATCTGTAAAGTAGGACGTTATGACTAAAGTTGTTGAAAATTTTTCTGAAGTGTATATTTATTGCTCCAGTTAGCTGGCCATTTTTGAAGTTTTACTGGGCTACATTGAGTTACAGTTCAGATAATGCATCCTGCTGTGAAACCATGACTGTTGTAATCTGGGCATTTGTATTTATTTATTTTTTTAGATCATACAATGAAAGCAACTGAAAAAACTCTTTTTATGCAATAAACCAAATGAAAACAAAACTCAAGGCTAACATGGCTTACAACAAAAAACTTTAATAAGAATAAAATAAGGGTCCATAATAACAAAAGTTTATCTTACTGACCGCTAACATGAGCGAAAATCCCTGTACCCGAAACCGGAATTGTGAGATCACAGTACAGTGAAGATGGGAATATATGCCCTTTCCTCACTGTAGTGCGAGCTCGGAGTTGGAATATATATTTAGCGGGGGGTGTGGGGGGGGCTCAGCCACACACAATTGCAGTTTAGAGTTCCGGGATTTTCGATAATGTCAGCGTTCAGTAAAATAAACTTTTGTTTATCTAACATAGACCCTAAAATAAAGGTAAGCACGTTTCACAGTTTAAGACCCTGCTTCATCAGACTGATACAAAATAGTGTTAACATCGGTATTTAAATAGTAAAAAACATCCAATTACAACCATTAAAACCACACGATAAAAAGTAGGGCCATTCATACTACTCACTCACAAACTACAAATAACCAGTAAAGAAGCTGCTACAAGTCAAGTTCCTTCTATCAGTCAAAGGGTATCAAGTGATCATAAACTCTTAAAAAGTACAAGTTAATGATGGAGTGGGCGGGACTTCAGCACAGGCTTAAGTGATAGCCTATCATTCAATCTCAGTTCCATAAACACTTCAAAAAAAGAATCCATTTCTGCTCAGCAAACTCTGTTCTATTTTTAAGATCGCCATCCCTTTCATTAACACAAACAATGTTTTGGGTCCCACAAATGATAACATGGTTTGCTAAGACGTTCATGTCTTTACTCCTGAGAATGTCACAAGGATGCTTCAATAATAATAATAATAATAATAATAATAATAATAATAATATCTTTAATAGCACGGTTTGCTTTTCCAATATAAAATAAACATTACATAAAGGGCATCTCTCATAATAAACTACATTCTTAGTTTTACAATTAGCAAAAAATCTAAATTCATGACAAATCCAGTAGCCTTATGTCTATAGGAAGTGCAAGTCAAAATGTGATTGGAGAATCAAAATAAACGTTGAGTTCTACTACTGCGCTATCTTCCCTGTAACAACGTTGAACACAGAGGGAACGCAGTGCAGTCTTTGAAAACAAGCTTTTATTATAAAATTTGATAAAATGTCCAGACAGAAAATAAGACTGTATCAACTTGATGAACACAGTGTTCAACGTTGTTACAAGGAAAATGTGATTGGAAGCAGAGTATGAATTACACCTAAAAGTATACGTTCTGTAAATGTAGAGCTATTCCACGTTGAATACCTATAATAAAGACGGTGTTACAAAGACAAGTTATTCCTTAAACTAAATTTAGGTTATATATCAATAACTTTTCTCACATCAGGGTCAGCTAACAAAATGGAACAATGCTTCTTAAAGATATCACAGACTATATTCAAGACATTAGAAAAGATGACAATGGGTCTTTTCCTAACATTATTTGTGATGGTCCGTTGTTCTCGCTCATGGTTTCAAAATAAGGTCTCCCCTTACCATTCCTACTTGCTTCCCTAAGAAAAATAAGGTCTCCCCTTACCATTCTTACTTGTTAAAACATCCTCTATGTATCGATCAACCTCAGTGATGCTATAACCTCTGTCTAAAAAATTCAGCCTTCAGATTACTGATAGCTTCATTGAGATCAATATCACCATCGTGAAGCCTCATGATGTAT